>NC_090740.1:117049023-117107453 GCF_036898095.1 Palaemon carinicauda | reverse complement strand
GGCAAACAAAATGAAAAATGTAAAATAAACTTTTTACTTCGCTGTTGTCAGATAACATTACTGTATTAAACTACATATACCACCTTCAATACTAACCACTGTAACAGTCTCAAGAGAAAATTTTTGTATAATAGTTTGTTTTTCCTATAATATCAATATAAAATTGAAAAGATAATTGAATATTGTACTGTACATCACTTACACGAGACACAATATACAGTAAGGATATTTTATCCTGGATCCTTATTAATAAAATTACAGTATCATAAACCAGATTTACCATTTCAAAAATTATAAATGTTACCATAAAAAAAAAAATAAGAAAAAAAAAAAAGCCGGTAATCACGGTTATTACTGTTAACCCTTTTACCCCCGGGGTATTTGGAAATTTCCCACCCTTAACCCCCAGGGGGTTATTTTTTCCAAGCACATTTTGCAGTATATTTTATTTAAATTGCTCTAACAGCCTTAATTTTTGTCATAGAGAGGTCAGGTTGGTCTCATTCTCTTGGAAAATGCCTGAATTTTCTCAAAAAATTATCAAAAAATATGAAAAACTAATTTTTATAGCATTTTTTTGCAAGGACGTACCGGTACGTCCATGGGGGTAAAGGGATGGCTTTTGTGAAACGTACCAGTACGTCCTTTGGGGGTAAAAGGGTTAAAATCTTGACCAGAAAAATGAAATGGTATTGGATAATTTCACTGATTATAAACAATTGAAGATGTAAATAACAATTTCAACTATATGAAAATCATTTTACAAATCCTTCAGCATATACTTACTTGAGGATCCGCCAAATAAGGCGCTAGGATACGTCCGTAGAGAATTTCTCTCTCTGGTGTCAGGGATCCTACTAGGATGGGCACAATAGTAAAATTATCCCTGAAGCTGCAAATTAGAAGGAAAAAATTATTGAATTTAAGCTTATTTCAAAATAGTTTCTTCCAGAACTCTGAATCTCCTAAAAGCTACAGTAACTAGTCTGCTACCCAAAAGTAAAGAGATTTTTACAATAACAGATTTCAGTCAAACAAGATCAAATCCTTCAAGTAAGCAACAACTCCATGTAGGGTGCTATACCTGATAAGCAAAATGTATGCATAGAAACACTCAATAATGAAGTGTGAAGCAAAACAGGCTAATTCTGGATCATTCCCAATCCCACTTTATCAGATACTGCGCCTACAGTATAGCAACCTCCTGCTATGTAAACACACTTACAAAACTTTACCAAGCCAAGATTTGGAGTACGAAAACCAAGACTAACAACCGACCATGTTTCACTATGTTATTGTCCCAGATTTTTTATTTCTGGTACCACAAAGCTTACCTCATTCACTGCTGACACACTTCCTTCAACTACCAATCAACTAATGAGTAAATTTTGTCCATTCATCATTCACACTTTCAACTATGCATACATTCTACTCATCACACGTTTATTCATTGGTTACATGATGGCTGTAAATGACCAATAACTCTTTTATAAAAATAACAACCCAACATTACACATTTTGCTCAGTGCAGTACTTTACATGTCTTTTACTGAAAGAATGAGTTTATTGGATTGCTTGACCTACAAATTATTTATCATACATACATATACCTAGGCATTTCCCCCAATTTGGGGGGTAGCCGACATCAAACAAATGAAACAAAAAAAGGGGACCTCTCCTCTCTGTGTTCCTTCCAGCCTGACAAGGGACTCAACTGAGTTTGGCTGGTACTGCTAGGGGTGCCACAGCCCACCCTCCCCCGTTATCCACCACAGATGAAGCTTCATAACGCTGAATCTCCTACCTCCACGGTCTTCCAAGGCACCGGAGGAAGCAGCAGAGCCTACCGGAACTGCGTCACAATCACTCGCCATTCATTCCTATTTCTAGCACGCTCTCTTGCCTCTCTCACATCTATCCTCCTATCACCCAGAGATTCCTTCACTCCATCAATCCACCCAAACCTTGGCCTTCCTCTTGTACTTCTCCCATCAACTCTTGCATTCATCACCTTCTTTGGCAGACAGCCATTTTCCATTCTCTCAACATGGCCAAACCATCTCAACACATTCATATCCACTCTAGCTGCTAACCTATTTCTTACACCCATTCTCACCCTCACTACTTTGTTCCTAACCCTATCTACTCGAGATACACAAGCCATACTCCTTAGACACTTCATCTCAAATACATTCAATTTCTGTCTCTCCGTCACTTTCATTCCCCACAACTCCGATCCATACATCACAGTCGGTACAATCACTTTCTCATACAGAACTCTCTTTACATTCAAGCCCAACCCTCTATTTTTTACTACTCCCTTAACTGCCCCCAACACTTTATCATATGTTATGTATTACAGATTTTGAGTATCTTTGCATACAGTATACTAAACTGTGGAGTAGACTAGCATGTTAGTAGTTGTTCATGTACTCTATGAAAAATTTAAAAATCTATTTTGCTTTAGAATTAAAATTGATAACAAAAAATGATACTGTAGTCAACTTTATCCTTTAAGTCATCAATAATTCAATAAAATGAAAGATACTGATAAAAATAGTTTCACTTACTCTTCCATGACTTTCGCAACATACGGCAAATGCATTTCAATGCTGTGTTCATCTTCATCGGCAGAAACACTCATGGTCTCAAAATGCCCCGTGTGGTATAACTCATTGTACACTGGAGAAAAAAATATGCAGTAATAGTTAGGAAATTGCATTCTTTAATATGAAACAAATTTTTCCATACATACCTCATACCTATCAAACATACTGTAAATAAGTTTAATATTCATATATTAAACAATTCTGGGTTTATCTAGTCCTATTAAGTCAACAGTTGTATGTCTACACCATCTCCATCCTCCGGTGAGTTTCATTCACCTTCCATAACTTTTGTGTTAATGCAAAGCAGGAGGATTCACAGGTGAGCCTTCCTTATTCGACTTATGGCCTGAATGCTCCAATTTGTTTGTGCGAGCCTGCATGATCCAAAGAGCAGTTAGGGGCTGAAACCAGTTACAAACCTTTATGAGAAAAGTTTGATAAAGTGTTTTAGAAAAGCATGACTGAAAACACGATCAACTGAGGTCAGAAGGGTGGCAAAATGCAAGAGTGCTCCCAGAAGCATAAGCCAGGCTGGAAGGAAAGCGACTAGAAACAGAAATATTACTATAGAAAGCATGTTCAAAATAAAAATATCTAACACGTGCACATCAGAACCCTCTGAAAACAGAAGGCAAAAAGAGGTAAAAGCAGAAATTTAAATGGTAAATGCCCTAGGGAAAACAATGTAACTGGTGGAAGCATACTAGGGACTTTGACCATGAGTAATAAGAAGCACTGCAGCTGGAAAAGCAACAAGCACCATATGAACAAGAAGAGCCAAGAAAATAAGGAGAGTAACATGGAATTTAGTCTGTGTGGAGAAGAAAGCAGAATCCTCTGGAGACAGCGAGCACCTTTAAAGTGACTGCAGATGCTCATCCCAAAAAGAACAAGAAATCAGAGAAGCCAGAATATCCTCCGATAAACAGTGAGGGATTTACTTCAACTGCTGGTGAAAAAAAGTAAAACAAATTCCCATAGGTTATTCTCAGGAACAAAAGCCAAAGCAACAATAGACGAGGTAGGTTTTGTGAGACTTACCACAAAGAGGGTGGGAGGAAGAATGAAAGTGCCATTTAAAGTGCAGAGCTCATTAACCAAAGAAGAGTCAACTATTTCGGGAGGGACACTTAAGTCATTGCTGAGGAATGAGAGGTCAAAAAGATGGACATGATGCTAAATGAAAATGGGCCAGAACACCTTCAGTATTGTTTTCTGATGAGACAGAAAGACAGCTGACTGGTAAAATCAAATCAAATCAAATCAGATTAACAGAATTGACCTTACAGGCAGCACGAGACTCTTATACTTCTCCAGAGACTCTGGGGTTAATAACACTTGTTCACTTTGAGAAGTACGTCACTACACCTGACCGCTGGTCAAGCTTAGAGACTGCGTGGATGGAGGCCATGGCAGACGATCCATTACTGTCAACTCATAGGCCAAGAAGGCATTGCTTTCTTCCATTGAATCTCTATGATGGGTTAATCTGAAGGTGGTGATGCCACAAGCTTGCATAGAGCCTTCTCTGCCTTTAGAGTGGAGGGGTACATGATCTTATTTGACTGGTTAGAAGTGATAGATTTCTCAGATTTATGAATTTGGTCATCAAATCTGACTAAGGCATCTCCAGGGATGGCTGATCAATTCGTGAGGTTCTCCCCTCAGGTGTAGCCATGGTTGCTTCCCCCCAAACCCTTGCACTCACAAATGAGTACAATGG
This sequence comes from Palaemon carinicauda, assembly GCF_036898095.1. NCBI lineage: Eukaryota > Metazoa > Arthropoda > Malacostraca > Decapoda > Palaemonidae > Palaemon > Palaemon carinicauda. Next base: position 117,103,121 of record NC_090740.1, on the reverse strand, counting down.
CGTTCGCAAAGGAATATTGACTTGGGATTGTCGGCTTCCGTCAACACCAGTCCAAGGTTCAGTATCCTAAGGGCAGATGAATCCTGAGCACCCTTATAATCAGCCAGGGTAGAGAGTGCATTAGGCTGCTCCAGAGATTCTTTCCCCCCAGGAATACGATCGTTCTGTCCTAAGGACAGAATCAGTAATCTAATTGCGGGCTGAAGGTCAGGGATGGCCAACAACAGCAGGAGAAGAATCCCTGACATCTATCACAGCAGAGATGGAAAGATTAGCTCGCATTCTTTCCTCACTTCATTGAAACAGGAGGATGGCCAAGAACAAGTGCCTTGGGGCATGGGGAGAAGGTCCCTCTGCACCCCAATCACGGTCTTACATTGTACACAAGCTCGCAATCACAACTTTGAGATGTGTCATCCTCTCAATTGGTTCTACCAAAGTATTGCAAGTTGAGGGATTAGCAGGAGTTCATCATCTATTTAGGAATGGTGCCTCCATCAGCTGGGGAACAGAAAGTGTCCGCCTGGCTACCAGGGTGGCAGGAAAACCCGAACCTGGGGTACGGTGGCTTGTTGGACAAGGTAATAGCCCCAGGCCTGGGAACTGGCATCAGGGGGACAAAAAACAGGGCTGGGAATCAATCAGGTGTCATCCACGCTCTTAAAAGGTATTTGATGTTGAAAGAAATCCTTTCCTTATGACTGGAACAGGCCTTTCCAGAGTTTTTTTAACTCTATTTCTTCTCTTTAGTTTTCTCTACCCCAAAAGTAGTCAGTTTCTGTGTAGGAAGTAAAAACTAAGACAGAAAGACAAGTCAGAGGAGGAAAAAGAACCCTTATGTTTCTTCCCTTTTCCCAACCATCCGTTCTGGCTCTGCAAGCAGAGGGGTCGAGATCTGAGTGACCATCGATGATCCCACTCCCGCGAGGGTAGAGACCACATGGGTTGCTCAAAAAGGAACTACAACACTGATGAACACTGTCGAGGGTGAAGGGGGTTGTGTAATCAAAGGGGCCCACAACACATACACAAGTTGGGTTATAGTCACAGAGGGAGGGTTGTTATAGGGGCCCAGACCTCAATGTACAATGTTGCAATCCTTTTGGACCTGGGGGGGCCACTGCTGGGAATGTCACTAGGGTCACTGACACATCAACTACACCTTCACCCTTGACATCACCACAGGAGACAATGTCATTGGGGACACCAAGGGAGAAGAATCCTTAGCTACCATCTCCCTCAAGGTCATAGAGGACCTACCTGAAATACCTAGGGAGGAAAAGCCTTTCTTGGGTCAAATTCGTCGTCGGCAGTCTGAACAGTAAAAGAAGATCCTTCAACTTCCGATGGGATGCGGTGAACACTGGAGGGAATACCACACACCACCATAACCTGAAAATCCCACTCACATAGCTCTGAGGGATCCTTGCTAATGACACATAGTCAGTGTCTTTGAAATTTGTGAGACAAGCCCTCGAAAAGGCTCAGATACTTTAACCCCCTCAAGGTCTACGCCTGTTACTGAACAGAAGTCCACAGTCTACACTTGACACAGCAATGGTTACAAAAACTTATGACCCCTACAAGAAGCACAGAGAGCAAGTGGATGTATAGCTGGTTTAGCTATAAACCACTTGCAAAGTGCATCTTTTCCCCAAGTAAGAATTTCATGTTTTACATCCATTATCACAACCAAATGCCAGCATTCCCTTTCTGTAAGAAAAAGATAGATGATAAAGTTTGTTAAGGTCACAACAGTAAGGTTATACTTGTACCAGCTGAAAACAAAAGTGAAGAGCTTTCAGCAGTTGGGAGGGGTGCACTCACCACCTCTTATTAACTGCTGTACATTATTAACTAATTCAACGTCCGTTCCAGCTCCGATGAAGACATGATCCCCATTTTAAAGGACAGCAGTCTCAGTTCAAAGGAGACTACATTTAAAAATAACATGACAAAGTAAAAATACTTACTGAAGCTCAATTTTTGCTATTCCTTCATGACAAAAAGAACTTCATTTCATATCTTTACCTTAAAAGGTGTTATTTTTCTGACAGATCTCTGCTGAATATAAATAAGCAATCTCTATCATAACGATTCAGCAACATATATATCTCAATGAAAATATTGACAAGATTTTACCACAAACAGTATGTAACGTTACACTACAGTACCTAACAGGCTTACTATACCAATGAATTAAATCAAGTTGAATTGAATAAAACTCTTTATAATGCACAAGAATAACTTTTGCCTTCAGTTTGATTTTTTGGCAGAAGCTGATTACTACACTTCTCACATACATACTAGGAAAAACTTCTCAAGACACAAAATGTAGAACAAAAGAAAAAAGAAAAAACCCATACACCTCTTCATTTGTCAGCTAAGAAAAACTTACCTTGCTGGTCTACAATTAAGTCATACAATGGCGTCCTATATTTCGTTAAAGAGGACAGGGCACATCCTGACAAGCGTACATGATGCGAAGGACCCAATATAAAAACTCTTTTTCTGTTAGGAAAAACAAAATATCTGTTGTAATTCGAAGTAACAAAGTCAAGTAGCTTAAAACACACTACAACTTAATTTAAGCAAAACTACATTAGCCTGACATGAATATTCTGTCAAAATGAAGTGAATTCCTAACATAAACATATACTTCATGGCTCATAAATCTATTCTCTATTTTACTGTATCGAGAAAAATGTTCCCTATCAATTCATCCTTATCGTTTTCTATTGTGCATTCTGAATACTCCTATGATAATATCAAGCAAATTAGAGAAAACAGCATAAAAACAGATGTAAAGAAATATTATCATACAGCATGTTTGTCATGGCCAAACTATGAATGGTGCAGCTAAAAAGCTATCCAATCCTTAAAATAACAGTCATATGCATTTGTAAAATTTGAAAAAAATTATTTCTTTTATGATAGAAAACAATATCCAAATAAAGACAAAACTGAACTATATAACTACCTCAAATGGAAGGTGTAATACTACAAATTTTATAAAATTTGTATTTTTCCTAGCTATACAAACCCGATTTATTTAATGGGCGTTACTACAAGGTTTGAGTGGATGGATGGAGTGAAGGAAGCTCTGGGTGATAGGAGGATAGATGTGAGAGAGGCAAGAGAGCGTGCTAGAAATAGGAATGAATGGCGAGCGATTGTGACGCAGTTCCGGTAGGCCCTGCTTCTTCCTCCGGTGCCTTAGATGACCGCGGAGGTAGCAGCAGTAGGGGATTCAGCATTATGAAGCTTCATCTGTGGTGGATAATGTGGGAGGGTGGGCTGTGGCACCCTAGCAGTACCAGCTGAATTCGGTTGAGTCCCTTGTTAGGCTGGGAGGAACGTAGAGAGTAGAGGTCCCCTTTTTTGTTTTGTTTCATTTGTTGATGTCGGCTACCCCCCAAAATTGGGGGAAGTGCCTTGGTATATGTATGTATGTATGTATGTATGTACTAATGGTTCTGTTTTCTAAGGCCAGACAATCAAAGAGAAATCGGTAGCTTGTGTCTTGCTATGCTGCTGGGCAGCTACTGTGCATGACAGGCTACGCTTGTCTCACTTGTCTCAAATGTCTAGTCACAACACTCTTCTGGTTAAAGACTTGTAGTTTATTCCTATGGATACAAAGTTGTGAGTCATGGAGAGTCTTCCTTAGGTGGGAGGAAGTCTCTGTGCTGTAGGAGGTCTGCCCTTTACCCCAAGATACAATTACTATAGTAATAGAAGGAGATCAAAGTGAATTATTTGAGAAAAGTGCAGCTGGGTCTTATGAGGCAAGGACTTCTGTCCTATCCCAAAAAACTTTACCAGAGTGAAGTGATATGAACATCAAGTGCCTTGTAATATTAATATATGTAATATATCAGTCAACAAACAGAAGGCATTCTTACCTGCATTAGGGAGATTTTAAGTGAGCAATTTGAGTTAGATCAAAATTGCTATTCCCCTTTATACTCATAAGCATCCTTATAATGCAGAGTAACTGATGTCTAGGATAGAAGTTACTTGTCCCATGAGAGCTTAAATTATACTACAGTATTTGTTGTGCCACAACAATGGGTTCTAAAGAAAAGGTGTCTAATGACCTATGTGGGCAATCTTAAAAGTTGTGGTCCGTAAAAGTGGTTTGTCTCTTTCAGACTCATGCTTTTAGGACTTGACCGACCGAGTGGTTTTAGCGGAACGTTAGTGTTACAGCAAGCCGCCCACATATATCACATGCTCGAGGGAGGGCCCTTGGAAACGCTTCCCCTGTGGACTTGGAGGCTATCGTGATGATTTCTCTCAACGAAAAAGAGATGGTGTTTCTGGAAACCTTTTTGAATGGCCTGTGCTCACAAACAAATTGGAGATTCTGGGTCTGAGATACTGCATCCTTTTTAGATACCCGGTATATACGTAGTGCTCTTACAGGACATAGTAACATGTCATCCAGGTCATCAGTTACCTATTTGAGAGACAACATCATGAAAGAGTTAAATCTGATATCATTATTAACTGGATTTTGGGTTTTGGCCACCAGTTCTGGAACTAAAGACAGATAGTTCTTTCCACCCTTTGGAATGTGAAACAATGTGAGACATACCATGCAGTTCACTCACTCTCTCCTAGCTGAGGATAAGGCAAGGAGGAGGAACATTTCCAGGGTAAGGTCTGTCAAAAACTTTATGCATAGGTTCATACAGGGCTTTCTAATTTAAGGTCCATAGGACCGTAGTCACACATGGGGGGGGGGTGTTAAGTTCTCTAGGAGGACAAGACTACTTGAAACTCCTCATCAATGCTGAGAGTTCAAAATATCTGAGAGATCCAGTCTTTTCAATTTGAGTACTGTACTTTGCTCAAGGCTGAGCGTTAGCCTTTCACTGCAGTGACTGAAAGGGCCTCTTGTTTCTTAGGAACACTAAATAGTCTGCAATCAGGGGAATAGTGACCTCGAGTTGAGCAATATTTCCACTATGACATCAATCACAGATTTTCCACTTTGTCTGGTAAACTGCTGTGGAAGACTTTCAGAGGTATCTGGAAGCTCTTCGCAGTTGGTCTTGTATAGCCTTTCTTTCAGAGGAGATGCTAGATAGTCTCCAACTGTGAAGGGACAGGCAATGTACTGCATCGTGGAATTTTCTTATTTGAGGTTGGCGTAGTAGGTTTCGACATTCTGGAAGCTCCCCTGGTATTTCCATGAGAAGTTCCAGCAGGTCTGAATACCACTACGCTGCTAGCCACCTTGGAGCCACTAGCGTTACTCGGACTCCCTTGGATGTTCTGATTCTGTTCAACATTTGACGAATTAAACAGAACGGTGGGAAGGCATAAAAGTCTAGACCATCCCACGGGTGTTGAAATGCATCTTTCATTACTGCAGCTTGGTCTGGGACTGGAGAGCAATACACTGCCACTAGAGGAAGCAAAGACCATTCTGAACCAATTGTCGTCCCTCGACAGCTCAGATGGTATGCAATGACATTTCTCTTCCTGGGGATATACTTCGCCAAGAGCGAGAGATCACCTAGAAATGTGACCACTTGAGAATATCCACTCCTAAGTTACATTGCAGGAGAGAGGCTATGCTTTCTTATTTGAATATGTATGTCACTATTGTGGAGTTGTCGCTCATAAAAACCACAGTGACCTGTTAGTCTTTGCGAAGTGGAGTAACGCTAGTTGTGCTGGTTTCAATTCTAGGAACTTTATATGGAAGCTCTTGTCTTCCTCTGACAATAGGCGTACCATCCCTGGTGAGACGCATCTGTGAACAGTGCGAACTATGGGGGAGGATCCTGGAGGGGTGTTCCCGCTAAAAGAATCTTCTCCTTCAGCCACCACAGGAGGTCTGATATCACCTCTTGAGGTACTTGTAGCTGGGTTACAGGATAGTCTGAGACTTGGGACCACTGGGTCTTCAGAGCCCACTGCATCGAGCGCAGATGCAATCTTCCAGGGGGACGAGTTTCTCAAACAAGGAGAGGTGACCTAACAACTTTTGCCCCATCCGGCCAGGCAAGAGCTCCCCTTTCAAGAAATTTGCTGCCAAAGCCCTGAACCTTGCCACTCTATCTGCAGCAGGAAAGGCCTTGGCTTGCACTGAGTCTATGTCCATGCTCAGATACCTGAGGGATTGATTGGGGTGAGGCTGGACTTCTCAAGGTTCAGCTGGATCAATAACTCCTTGCACATATCTAGTAACAGGTCTCTGAGCAGGAGAGTCGGAAATTTCACCAAGAGAAGCCAGTCATCTGAGCATCTCATGAGCTTGATGCCCATGGCATGAACCCAGGCTGAGACAAGTTACAAAGATTATTGAAGACCTGAAGGGCTGTAGACAGGCCAAAGCACAGCACCTTAAACTGGGGCAGTTTGTCTCGAAAGGGAACCCTTAGTTACTTCCTCAGGGCAGGATGGATAGGGACCTGAAAGACAGCATCTTTCATGTCTATGGTCAGAAGTTAGTCGTTCTTCCTGATGGCCAGGAGAACGGAGGATGGAGTCCCCATCTTGAACCGTGTCTGCAAAATGGAGAGGTTCAGGAGGTCTAAGACGGGTCTCCAACCTCCTGTCAGTCTCTCTACCAGGACAGATAGACATAGCACACACTTGTTTCGCATTCATTCTGTAATAAAAATCAAAAAGCGATTAAACAAAGTAACGAAAACTGGAGCCCAGTGACTAACATCTGAGCGGCCAGAAGACGAGTGTGATATTGACCATGAATAACAGTTCACCAACCAGGTTCGAGGGAAGCTGGGGCAACCCTATCAGGCTGCCAGATCCTTGATAATTCTTCAACTGGCTATGACTAGCTTTGCCAGAAGTATGACAAATTCGAAGATAATTTGTATTTTTCCTAACCATACAAACCTTAGCTATTTACATTGGGTTTACCTTTTAGCGCAGCTGAAATGACGACCCAATAGTTTTAACGAGGGTTAATTACCCCTGCGCTAGTTAGCGGGGGGTAGGGAAGGGAGCTTGCTACCCCTAGCCCCCCACACACCGGTGACTTGCTTTACTTCACTTAGAGGTAGGTCTTGACTTGGGGGTCAGGGATGGCGGGCACATATGTGTAAATAGCTAAGGTTTGTATGGTTAGGAAAAATACAAATTATCTTCGAATTTGTCATTTGTTCCGTAACCGAAATACAAACCACGCTATCTACATTGGGTGACTTACCCCTTAGGAAGGGTGGAAAGTCCCCAGCCTTACTGACTTCGGCTTGCCCATGGGCTCGATCCCTCAGTGAGCAGCACTAGAGAGAGGGAGCCCCTGTACCTCACAAGTTCCTAGCATCGCTAGGAACGAGTGGCCTACATAAGCAGTGTGTGGAGGAGAGTGTGACTCGTCCTATGAAGTTGACCTTGAGACCTTCAGATAGGAATTCTAGGATAGGACGTTCCCAATACCACCTCGTCAGGGTATGGGAGACGCAACAGTACTAAGCTTAATACTAGGAGCACAAAGAAGCATGGGTTACCTGCAGAGGTCGAGGTCAGCTATGCGAGGACCAGGATGCTGCTTCCCCAAGAGAGGGGAGAATGAAGAAAGAAGTAAGGGTCAGACATACTCTTTCATTCACGCAGACTAAGACTGGGTAACAACGCCCTCAACCTACTGCTACTTGTCCAAAAAGGAGCCTGAGGTTAGACCAGCTGTTGTGCAGCCACCTCAGGGCCGATAGAAAACGTATCGAGGCTCCTGTGGGTCACGTCTTGCAGGTAGTGGGCTGTGAAGGTCGTTTGACGCTTCCAGACACCAGCTTGAAGTACCTGCGTCACAGAGAAGTTTCTCTTGAAGGCCAGGGATGTAGCAATACCCCTGACATCGTGGGCCCGAGGGCGACGTGACGGAAAAGGGTCAGGACTCAGGGCATGGTGAATAACCCTTCGAATCCAACCTGAGATGGTGTTCCTGGTGACCCTCCTCTTAGTCCTGCCTGTGCTCACAAACAAAGCTCGCACTTGAGGATGGACTGCAACCGTTCTCTTCAAGTAGTGCCTCAGACACCTCACTGGACATAGTAGCAGCTGGTCTGGGTCGCTTGTTACAGAACGGAGACTCGCGATCCTGAAAGAGTCGAACCGAGGATCCGGCACTCCAGGATTCTGAGTCTTGGCAACAAACTCAGGGACGAACCTGAACGTTACCTCCCCCCATCCCCTTGAATGGGCGATGTCATACGAGAGACCATGAAGTTCACTAACCCGCTTGGCCGAAGCCAAAGCGAGTAGGAAAGCCGTCTTCCAAGACAGGTGGCGATCGGAGGCCTGGAGTAATGGCTTGAAGGGAGATCTCTTAAGAGACCTGAGGACTCGAACCACGTTCCAAGGAGGAGGTCTCACTTCCGACTGGGGGCAGGTAAGCTCATAGCTACATATGAGTAAAGAGAGTTCTAGCGATGAAGAAATATCCACGCCCTTCAGTCTGAAGGCCAAGCTTAAGGCTGAGCGATAGCCTTTCACTGCCGAGACAGAAAGGCGCATTTCTTCCCGCAGATAAACGAGGAAGTCCGCTATTGCTGGAATAGTGGCATCGAGTGGAGAGATACCCCTTCCACGACACCAACCACAAAAGACTCTCCACTTTGCTTGGTAGACTCCCTCAGAGGACCTTCGCAGGTGCCGAGACATTCTCTCCGCAACCTGTTGCGAAAAGCCTCTCTCCGCGAGGAGACGCTGGATAGTCTCCAGGGTGATGCCGAAGCGAGGCTACGGCCCTGTGAGGGACGCCGGAGTGGGGTTGTCTGAGAAGCTCGTGTCGTGGAGGAAGCTCCCTCGGGAGCTCCGTCAGGAGCTGCAGAAGGTCCGGAAACCATTTCGCGTGATGCCATAGCGGAGCTACCAGAGTCATCGAACAGTTGACCGATAGTCTGGTCCTGTTGAGCACCCTTCTCATCAGACAGAACGGTGGGGAGGCGTACACGTCGATGTTGTCCCACCGTTGCTGGAAAGCATCTTGCCAGAGTGCCTTGGGGTCCGGGACTGGGGAGCAGTACAGAGGCAGCTTGAAGTTCAAAGCTGTCGCAAACAAGTCCACAGTCGGGGAACCCCACAAAGTCAGGACTTTGTTGGCTATCTGAGGATCCAAAGACCACTTGGTACTCACTATCTGCGGGGCCCTGCTCAGACTGTCGGCGAGCACATTCCTCTTGCCAGGAATGAAGCGAGCTGATAGTGTTATCGAGTGGGTTTCGGTCCACCTCAGAGTCTCTACTGCAAGATGGGATAGCTACTGCAAAAAAGTGCCTCCCTGCTTGTTGATATAAGCCACTACCGTGGTGTTGTCGCTCATCACCACCACGGAGTGACCCACCAGGGATCGTTGGAACTGCTGAAAAGCCAGAAAGACGGCCTTCAATTCTAGCAGGTTGATGTGTAGGCACTTTTCTGATTCTGACCAAAGGCCTGAGGCCCTCTGGTTCAGAACGTGCGCCCCCCACCATTCTTTTGACGCGTCCGAAAACAGAGTCAATTCCGGGGGGAGGACGAGAAGACTCACTCCCTTCCGCAGGTTCTCGTCGACCAGCCACCACCGCAAGTCCATCTGTTCCAGAGACCCCATTGGGATCAGAATGTCCGGGGAATCGGATCCTTGATTCCACCGGGACTTGAGCCACCATTGAAGGGATCTCATCCTGAGGCGGCTGTTTGGAACTAGACGGGCCAGGGAGGATATGTGACCTAAGAGACGCAACCACGATTGGGTGGGGAGTTCTTCTCGCCTGAGGAAGGGTTCCGCCACCCTCCTCAGTCTTGCTATCCGGTCGTCTGATGGAAAGGCTTTGTGGAGATTGGTGTCTATTAGCATGCCTAGATAAACCAGTCGTTGGGACGGCTGCAGGGAGGACTTCTCGAGGTTTACCATGATCCCCAGATCCTGACAAAGATCCAGAAGCCTGTCTCGGTGCCGAAGAAGGGTCGACTCCCAGTCTGCTAGGATCAGGCAATCGTCCAGATAACGAAGGAGATGAATGCCGTTCCTGTGCGCCCAAGATGAAATCAGGGTGAACACTCTGGTGAACACCTGAGGAGCTGTGGAGAGACCGAAACACAGCACCTTGAACTGGTAGATCTTGTCGTCTAGGCAAAATCTCAGGTACTTCCTGGAAGACGGATGGATTGGGATCTGGAAGTACGCGTCCTTTAGATCCAGTGTGCACATGAAGTCTTGTGGTCTCACCGCAAGTCTGACCGTGTCTGCTGTCTCCATGCTGAACCGGGTTTGCTTGACAAACCTGTTCAGAGCTAAGAGGTCGATGACGGGTCTCCAGCCTCCATTAGCCTTCTTTACAAGAAAGAGTCGACTGAAGAAGCCTGGGGAGCCGTCGACGACCTCCTGGAGAGCACCCTTCTCGAGCATGGTCTCGACTTCGGCCTGAAGGGCCAGCCCCTTTGCCGATCCCGTGGCATAGGAGCTCAACGACACTGGATTCGCTGTCAGGGGAGGTTGAGATGTTGTGAACGGGACGCGATAGCCTTGGCCGATCACTGAGACCGTCCAAGCATCGGCCCCGTGTTGCTGCCACCTGCGGACGCAACGCTGAAGGCATCCCCCCACAGGTGGACACGCAGGGGGACTGCCACCCCTAGGGCTTGCGGCCGCCACCCCTAGGAGTCTTGCCTCCCCTGGAGGACTTACCGCCCCTCTTGACCTTGGCTGGAAAGGGCTGGGGCTTAGACACCACCTTCTTAACTGCCGGTGCCTGCTTTGGAGCCTTACGAGGCTGTTGCTGCTGTTGTGGCGGGGCTGGAGGCTTATAGGGCCGAGTTGTAAGAGCCCTATGGAGGAGGGAGTCCGTGCTGGATTTCCTCCACCTCTCAGCCGTTCGCTCCATGTCTTGAGGCTCAAACAGGTTCTCCCCCAGAAGGGAAGCATGTCGGAGCCTACACACATCCACGGCGGGGACCTTCGGATGGAATCTCTCGGACACAGCATCGCGACGCTTCAACACCGAGTTGGCCCACAGGGTGGTAACCTGGTGCGCCAAAAATTCGATGGAGCGGGTTCCCGAGAGCAAGAAGGTCTTCAGGGCCTTCCTATTGGTCTCCTTGGACAAGTCCTCCGATCGCAATAGGATGCCCAGAGATCCTAGCCAAAAGTCCAGCCACGAAGCGGCCTGCATGGCACACTTAGCGACCTTCTCGTGGCTAAGGATCTCTGCCGCCGAGAACGACACCTGCCGGGCAGAGAGCTTCTCAAGGGGAACTCCCTTCGCCAGCTCCTCCACAGAGTGATGGAGAGGAAGAGTGAGGTTGGGCTCACTCAGGATCTAAAAATACCTCCTCTGCTGAAGACGAGGAGGAGGGATGAGCTTGTTCCCGGCAGTGGAACAACTGGAGGAGGCAAGAAGTGCGAGCTGAGCGTTGGCCCTAGCTCTGGCACTCTTCAGACCCCGAGACCAGGGCAGAGCCGCACTGGTCTTCGGGGCCTTCCAAACGTCAAACACTTCATCCAAGATCGTGTCTTTGCCTTCACGGGGGGCGATGACTGGATCCATAAGCCCGTTAAGTTGCCTTATCAGGCTTAGGACCTGCCAGAAGGCATGTTCGGATTCCTGCTGTTCTCCTCCCTGCGGGCTGGCAGCTAAGTCTCCTGCCCCAGGGATCTCTTCCTGGGGTGAAACGTGGACATTCCCCCGGGTAGTAGTGGGTTCCTGGCGAATCCTTGAAGAGGATTCAGGGACGGTCTTGGAGTCCTTGGATTCCCTCCTGGGAGGGATACAGGATCCCAACAAAGAGGTTCGAGGGGCCCCTTCCTCACGAGATGATTCTCCTCCATGAAGCGAAGTCTCCCCCCTTGGTGCCGAGGGGAAGACTACCGCCCCACTGGACTCACCTGAGGACGGAAAGGCCTCGTCCACGGGAGAAGGAGAAAGCACTCGGGCAGGAGAAGGGGCCTTCGCGATCGACCTCTTGGGAACCAACTTCACCCTGGGGGAAGTCACCACGAAGTCCACTCCTCTCTTTCTCTTCAGCGTAGGAGAGACAGCCATTGGTTTGTTACCCTGGTCGGCGAGTGCTGGTTTCATAACCCTCACTAACGCCCACGCCAGAGGACCAAACCAATTCTGTTGCTCCAAGGACACAGTCCGAAATCCTCGCTAAAGGGAAAGGGATTGGGCGATCCTTTGGAGTGGACACCACAGTACCTGCCTGAAAAGAAGGTGGGGAAGAATGATGTACTAACCTCTCCTCAGTAGTATCCTTGTCCTGCACTACCAACCTGTGTTTGGGTGGAGGCGATCCCTAGCGTTGTCTAGGAACACGCGTTCCTGCTGCTACCACCGGCTGCGGAATTCGCCGCGAACGATGGTCGCGCGGAAGCGCGGGCGAGCGATCGCGCAAGTGGATGATCGCGCGGGCGCGCAGGCGAGTGGGCGCGAGGGTGGGCAGGTGAATGAGCGCGTGTCCGAGGCGGCGAACGCATGCGTTGGCGCGACGGCGAGGAAACGCGCTGCCGCGTGGGTGAGGAAGACCGCTGGCGATGTGGATCAACAGGCGATCGGAGATGATTGATTGATTGATTGAAAGTTTTCTGGCATCCTGACATCTAAGGTCATTGACGCCGATACCATTTACTGTATATGAAAATTAAAAGAGAATTCGATTAAAACCATAAAAATTAAGAAGTCATTAAAATAGTTAAATAGTTTTCAGAAGACCTGCTTCTGAAATAAATCTAAAAATTCCGCTCGCATAGTAAGACACATCATGTCCAAGAATCTTGGCAAGGATAAACCTGCCATCCTCACCTTGAGCCTCAAACAGATATCTATTTCTTAAGTTAGTAAAATTAGGGCATTCGGTCAACAAATGCCTCACTGTTAAAGGTACTAAGCAGTCCTCGCAATACGGTTGGTGTTGGCCCTTCAGCAGAAACTCGTGTGTCAACCGTGTGTGACCAATACGGAGACGACAAAGAGTCGTCTCCCATTTTCGGGGAATCATGTTATACCTCCAAGGTGATATGATATTTGTTACTTCCCTCATTTTATTGCCGTCTTGACTGTCCCAGTGCTGTTGCCATTTATCACAAACCAATTTCTTGATGTAAGGTAGGAGATCGTTACATGGAATGGGATACCTCCTTGGTAACAACTCGGATGCCGCATTCTTCGCCAGTATATCTGCCTTCTCATTCCCAGACACACCTACATGTGCTGGAACCCAACAAAATCGAACAGTTATACCTTTCCGTCCAATAATAAAAAGCCATTCTAAAATCTTTAAAACTAGAGGGTTACTAGAATTAAAAACTTCTAAAGCTTGAAGAACACTCCTTGCATCACTAAAAATTGTAAAATTACCCTCCTTTTCCAAAGCTATTTTCTCAATAGCGGTTAATATGCCATACAGTTCGGCAGTAAATATGGAAGCTGTTAGAGGAAGTGCACCTCTACAATTAAAATCATTACTATGTACTCCAAATCCAACGCCAGCATCAGATTTGGAGCCATCAGTATATATAAAAGTCGATCCCCTATGTTCTTCGACATGTTCCATAAAAAGAGACCTGGATTCTAAGTCAGTCATATTCTTCTTAACTCCAATAAAGTATTTACAAAAAGATATGTCAGGTAATTTCCATGGAGGCGTTGATGATACCTTGAATGGAAGTACCTTATTTCTAATTATATCCAGACTATTTAAAAATCGTTTCACCCGAAAGCCATAAGGTTGAGGAGATTTTGGGTGCAACTCAAAGTATGATGCGTGTCTTACAAGGCTTGCAGTCTGAAAGGCTAGAGAGCTAGGGAGTCTTTGCAATCTAAACCAATACCGACGAATGGAAGACATTCGGTAAAGGTCTAGAGGTAACTCTTCAGCATCAACAAGGAGACTTGGGATAGGCGAGGTTTTAAAAGCTCCAGTAGATAATCTAATACCTGCATGATGTATCGAGTCTAATATTTTTAACCGGCTTGGGGTGGCTGAAGAATATACCTCACAACCATAACTAATTTTGGAAAAAATCAAGGCCTTGTATAATTTTAAAATAGTATTGCGGTCTGCCCCCCATGATGTATGGAACAATACTTTTAAGATATTCAGAGCTTCAACACATTTAGCTTTTAGCGCTTTTAGGTGAGAAACCCATGTAAGTCTACAGTCAAATATCAAACCTAAAAATTTGGTTTCCGATACACATGGTATCCGTTGACCTTTAATGTATATATCCGGGTCTGGATGTACTCCCCGGATACGACAAAAATGGACAATGGTAGTTTTACTTGTCGAGAACTTAAATCCATTCATGTCAGCCCACTGGATAATTTTATCAATAGAGAGTTGGATTTTTCTCTCAACCATTGCCATTCTAGTGCCAGCAAATGATATTGAGAGATCATCCACAAATAGTGTTGAGAGAACATCCTGGGGAATGGCTGAGGATATCCCATTAATTGCTAGTGCAAAAAGGGTTACACTCAGCACACTACCCTGAGGAACTCCTTCTTCCTGGCACTTACTCTCTGATAGAGTTTCCCCCACTCTCACTTGAAAAACTCTACGTGAAAGAAATGCCTGAATAAATAGTGGCAGCTCTCCTCTCAATCCCAATTCATGAATGGTTTTAAGAATACCATATCTCCATGTGGTATCATATGCCTTTTCAAGGTCAAAAAATACTGTAACATGGTGCTGTTTGGAAGCAAAGGCTTCACAAATAGAAGACTTAAGTCGTATCAACACATCAGTCGTTGAGTGCATTTTTCGGAATCCACATTGAATCGGTGATAAAATACCTTTCTTTTCAAGGTACCATATCAGCCTTGCATTGACCATCTTCTCCATAATTTTACATAAACAAGATGTCAATGCAATAGGACGATAGTTTGCTGCTAAAAACTTGTCTTTACCGGGTTTTAAAAAGGCTAAAATAATGGCTAGTTCCCAAACACTTGGGTAACTATGATCATGCCATATTCTATTAATAATGCTTAAAATAAATAGCTTTGTATTAAAATGTACATGTTTAATCATTGCATATGGAATTCCATCGGGTCCAGGGGCTGTATCGTTGCAATGAGCAAGTGCGGAATCAAATTCTCTTTCAGTGAAAGGAGAATTATACGACTCTTCCCTTCTTGTTGCAAAATTTAAAATTTTATTTTCTTCAGTGCTCCTATACTGGTGACCAGGGGCTCCTTCACACTTGCTGGATACATTTGAAAAATGATTAGCCAAGGCATTGCTAACTTCATTTGCTTCAGTTACATACTGGCCATTCACCTTCAACACTGGTGGTGGGTTGGGGGTGAATTTGCCAGCTATCTTTTTTACTTTCCTCCACACAGAAGATGGTGGTGTTCTACTGTTAATGGAGGAAACAAAAGACATCCATGACTGGCGCCTTGCTTCTTTCATGGCACGACGGAACTGTGCTCTACATTTCTTGTACATAATTAAATTCTCATCAGTTCGGAGTCTACGCAATCGTGTTAGAGATCTTCTTGTGGCTCTGTGGAGTGCAGTTAGTTCTGAAGACCACCACGGGACTGGTCGTCGTTTGAATAACCCTGTTGTTTTGGGAATTGAATTGACTCCTGCTGTATGAAGAGTTCCATTCAGCAGGTCTATAGCATCATCAATACTTTCAAACTGTTCTGCTCTCCCTTCGATTTCACTTAGCTCGGAAAATTTAACCCAGTCTGCCTTGTCTAGATTCCAACGTGGCGATCTTTGCAAAGGTGGACCCTTGTTGGTGTTTATAATGATTGGTGCATGATCACTAGTATGCCAATCATCTAATGTCCTCCAATCAAAATCAAGAAGGCAGTTAGAGCTTGCAATTGAAAGGTCAATGCATGACAAAGTACCTGTCTGAACATGAAAGTGTGTGGGCTCTCCTGTATTAAGGAGCCCCACATCCTCATTCTCCACAATTGATGAGATAATATTGCCCCTTGTGTTGGCCAAAACATCACCCCATAAAGGATGTCTACCATTCATATCTCCCAGTAAGAGAAAAGGTTGAGGGAGTTGTTGAATAACTTCTGCTAAATCATCATATAAAATATCATCATTTGGAGGTAAGTACAGAGAGCATATTGTATATTTTCTCCCTATATCAATTTGTACAACAACTGCCTGCAGGGTTGTACGTATAGACATGGGTATTTGGGGAACATCTCGACGAATGTACATGAGACTTCCGCCATGGCTCCCTGCTTGTTGATTATATGGTGTTCTATAGCTAACATACTCTCGAGGACTAGGAGTGTTAGAATCAAGCATACTTTCCTGTAGACATACTATTATGGGGGAATGCTCATGAATTAGGAGCTTAAGTTCTTCATATTTCGCCCTCAAACCCTGACAGTTCCATTGCAAAATGGAGGAGAAAACTATGGATTATTTCTGGAAGACGTCTTGGGTGAGGTCTTCCCATTAGCAGTTTTTAATTTAACATTATTACTTGTAGGTTTCTTCAGAGATGGTCTTGTTATGTTGGGTTTTACGTTGGAGTTTTTCTTTGTATCTTTTTTATATATTTGTTGAGGGGGATGGTGGACCTCAACTTGAATTTCTGATTTATTTAAATTGTCTTCTGGTTGATCGCCAACATCAACAGACAAAACATCATATTTATTTGATGTCATAATTCTAGTATTTCTTATGGAAGGGGGTGAGAGAGATGGAGGTCTCTCTCTTTTACGATTAATAGGTTGCAGGTTACCAGGTTTTTGTACCTTCCCCACTACAGGTACACCTGATAACTTGGTGTCAGGTGGAATCTCCATTAAATCAGGCAAGGATATGGCCTGGGAGAGGTTAGTACTATCCTTTGTAATGGGGGACAAAGGTTTGATAGTGGTGGGCAATGTCTTTTTGTTGATACTCAATGATAAATCTTTAGGAGGAGATGTTCTTGTCTTATGCAGCACTTTATCAATAGATTGTGAATTCCTTTTTCGAGAACTACCTACAGTAGTAGGTGGGTGAGATGATTCCCGAGGAACTTTTTCTCCTGTTTTTAATGTTTTTGCATAAGTATTAGATTTATTTAATAATCTCTTGGCATGCCCCACGCTTACATGTTCAATAATTGATTTATTGAGGGCAGCCTCTTCTAACTTATAAAACTGGCAGCTCCTATCATTGGATTTATGATTAGAGTTGCAGTTTAAGCATCTTGCCTCAAGTGTACAATCCCCATGGTAAATTTTGGAGCAAGTATTACAAATTTTTTCATTATTGCAAACTTTGGAAGGATGTCCAAATTTAAAGCAATTATAACATTGCAGTGGCTTCTGCTTAAAAGGTTGAACTCTGATCCTTTCGTTTTCTATGTCTATGTGGAAAGGTACATCAGCATCCTGGAAAGTAAGAACAATCATTGATGTTCCAGGTACTTTATGTACTTTCCACACTGATAGGGGACACATGGCCAATATCTCCTCTTCAGTAAATTCATACAGATCCCTATTAAAAACCACTCCCCTTCCATAGCTAAAGTTTAGATGGGGTTTGATGTCCAATTTTATATCATCATTTACTGTCTTCAAATTAGACAGTATAACAGACTGTGTGTATGACTTGGCCTTTATCAAGAAACTTTTCTTCCCGAATCGAGATATATCTCCAGGTGCGATCGTACCTACCTTCCTCTGAAGAAATTTGCATATCTTGAAATAATTTTCCGTACCTCCCACAGATTGAGCAAGAAGCCACATTGGTGGTTTTGGCTTTCTTTGGGATGGTATATCTGCCTCTATATCTTTATCAGCCCAGTCTGCTGGTCTGTAGACATCCAGATCTTTAGGTGCCCCATCACAAAGAGCACCCTTAACACTCATATTACCTACTTTAATATCAACAATGTTACAGCTTGCATTAAATGCTTCCTCATGACAATTAAATGATAACCAAGATTCCCAATTATCATCTTGAAGTTTCATTCTAATTTCTTTTATTGATCCGTAACACTCAAATATTTTATGTAGCACATCATAATTAGCTTCTAAAGGGATTTGGGTAACGTGCAGGACTTTCAGTTTTCCTGTGTTGCCCAAATTACCCTTTTTCAGAATGTTTAAAGAACAGTCCTTTTTAGTTCCTAGGTCGTCAACGGAGTTTTCTTTAAATGAATTGCCAGAGGTCGTCAACAGTGCCGGGGGCGAGTCAGCATATCCAGGGGAGGTGGGGTCATTTTCACAAGAATCCATCATAAAAAAGAAGAGAGAAGAGTGATTTTTTGAAGTTTGATTTACCTGCTTGAGAACATTAAGGCATCACATGTTGGGAAGGAAATTTACACTCTCCACTACCGGCACAGTGAGAGTATACTTCCCAGATGGTCCACTCCATACCCTACCCGAAGGATAGCATCAAAACAGATATAGAGGCACAGGTGTAAGCTGAACCCGCCTGTTAGGACTGAGACCAAGAAACTATGGAATCATCCTCCCCATATCTGTAATGACGGGCTTCCGGCCAGAAGCCGAGAGTCCTACCCCAAGCATTGGATCCCCCTGGATTCCGAAGACCCAACACTTGGAATAGTTCCGCCAAAAAGGTCCATACCATCTTCGGGATGGCTGAGATCATCCTATACACTCACATATAGCTTTGAGCACAAACGCCTCCCAACCGCGACACCTTTCACATTCATCAAAGCAGGCAGCAATACCGGATGCAGAAACATCCGCCCAAGTGGCAATAACAGATGTAGAAACATCCATGCCATAAAGAGAAAAAAAAAATAATAAACATACATATATATGTAAAAATATACACATATACATATGGAAAATTTTACTCATAGGGTTGGGACAGCATCATGAAAGAAAGTTTATAATATTAGGAGAAGGTTGAAGCAATATAAAGAGGAAGAAAAAGATAAGAAAGAGAGAAATTTAGATTCGAACTGGGGGAGCAATTTCCCCAAGTTCGAGAGCCCTCTTGCCCGTCACCAAGATTCAGCATGGGAATGAAATGCCGTGCTGAAGCTCAATGACTTCATCAAGGCATTCTCTCATTAAGAGGGCGATCGGAGATGAGCTGGTGAGCGCTGACGCGCAGGTAGGCGATAGGGCGTTGTGGCATGGCGACGCGTTGGCGAGCTATAGCGAGCAGTATGCGCCGGTGAGCGATCGCGCGATGGCGAGCTAGTAGCTGGCGAACCATGTCCCTTCAGGACCTCCGGCTGACGAAGCGTTGGAGAACGTTGGCGCGCAGGCTGTAATACTCGCGGGCAGTCCGTAGATCCCCGAGAAACAGGTGATCGCTGACGCGTAGAACGCTGGTGAATAGGCGATACCAAAATCGCCTGTGCGCGCTGACGAGCAGGTGAACGCTGGCGAGCAGGTGAACGCTGGCGCGTAGGCGATCGTTGACGCGTGAGAGAACGCTGGTCAATAGGCGATACTAAAATTGCCTGTGCGCGCTGGCGAGCAGGTGATCGCTGGCGCGTAGGTGATCGCTGGCGAGCAGGAGGTCGACGCGTGAGATCCTGTGAAGGGACAGGTGGCGTGGCGCGTTCACGAGCAGGAACAGGAAGATCGCTGGCGCGTTGGCGAACACGTGCTTTTGACACACGCGCTGAACGATGTTGCGTAGCCACAGGATCAGAAGACTGATGGCGAGCAGGGAGCTCAGCAGGAACTGTAGGATGGGCAGAGACCGCAGGGCGATGATCCTCAAATGAGCGCTGACGAGCAGGAGAGCGTTGGCGAGGAGGGCGAACATCAGGAGAGCGCTGGCGAGGAGGGCGAGCATCAGGAGAGCGCTGACGAGCAGGTGAGCGCCGACGAGCAGGAGAGCGCCTGTGCGCTAGCACTGATCGTGGAAGGGAAGAATCCCTTTGCCCCGAAGGGACCGTTGCCCGTCGGGTGACGAGTTCTCCAGAAGGTGAAGATCTGGCAGGAGTTGGTGAACGGTCTGCAGAGAGGTCCAAGGGAGACGGAGCTGTAGGTTGAGGCCGACGAGGAGAGTCCCCTTCGGAGGAAGAAGATCCAAAAAGGTGCCTCTTAACCCCCTTGTAAGGGGAAGGGAGGCCCTTGCGACGTAGCAGACGGTGAGCCTTACGGCGGAGGCGGCCTCGGGGAAGATCATCAGGACCATCGGTCCTCTGAAGGGGAGTCTCAGTCAAAGCACTTCCCTTAGAAGGAAGCTGAGCAGCAGCAGAGACCGAAGGACTCACTTCCCCCTTCGAAGGATGTACGGAAGGGGTAGGAGAGCACTCAGCACCATCGTCCGCAACTGCACCTGCGGAGGATTGCCCAGTCACGTCGGAGGCCTCTGCCACCACGATGTCGACGATAGACAGAGGATCTACCTCTGCTACCGCCGGCGACTGCTTAACAGCGGCCCCCAACGAGACAAGGTCAATAAAGGCGACCCTAGAGGGCAAGCCCTTAAGCCCCAGGGAAGACCAAATCTGCAAAAGATCATCATTAGTTAAAGCATTATCAATAGCCTCCCCTGGAGGAGGAGGGGGAACCGCCTCGCTATGGGAGGCGACGCCCTCTCCCCCCACCCAAGGTCGGGAAACAGAACTAGGGCCTGCGCTACCACTCGGACGACTCTCCTTAGGAGCCGGACGAGGGGGAGCTTCGGAGGAGGTTTGGGCGGCGGAAGAAGAATCCCGAGAACCTTCCTCCTTCAAGGCTAACCCCGAAGGAGAACGGTCTCTCATGGACTTCTTCTTACGCCAGCGGCCAAACCTCTCCCACTGGGAGGCAGACCACTCCCTGCACTCACGGCACATGTTCTCATGGTCACACCGTCGGCCCCGACATTGAGGGCAAAGGGTGTGCGGGTCCGTAGCTACGTCCGACATAAAGGTCCCACAAGGACGACCGGCAACTCCAGGGCATGTACGCATTGTAAAATAATAATAATGAAGGTCAACTTCCAACCAATACACACGCTGTAGAAAGAAAAAGCAGAAAAATTAAAGGCTGTCACGAGGACGATGAACAGACACGTCTGATCACCGCCGAGCCAAAAGTGAAGTGAAGCAAGTCACCGGTGTGTGGGGGGGGGGGGGGAGGGGTAGCAAGCTACCCTTCCCCTACCCCCCGCTAACTAGCGCGGGGGTAATTAACCCTCGTTAAAACTATTGGCTCGTCATTTCAGCTGCGCTAAAAGGTAAACCCAATGTAAATAGCGTGGTTTGTATTTCGGTTACGGAACAAAACCCCATTTAAATGACTCTGTTCTCATCTGCGTAGGAACAAATAGTTCTTCAGTGTATAAAGAGAATGTTTTTAACAAAGATACCTATTCCAAGGATAGAATCAAAATTCTAAAAATAATCTATAACATTTCTAAAAGTTCCTAAAATAATAGGGATGAATAACGGTTCATCAGGCAAAAATAATACATTTAGCAAAATACATATCTACATAAATTTTCATATGGATATCTTCACTATTAACAAGAGTATAAATTTATTCAACTAGACCATGACCAAAACTTTCTAAACTATCACAGGGATTTTTCAAAAGATTTGCTTTGAAAGGTGAAAGTTGGACAGTTGCTTAGGAAAAACCATCACTGCAGGTAGGGCTATAGAAAAACTTGCATATAAAGTATGTTTACTACCACTTACAGTGACATAAGCTAACTGTAGGGGATATACCGTACTATAATCAGGAACCCTAGACTTGAACAATAATAGTCAAATGACTGAAGTAAAGAATAAGGGTGATATGCCAGAGGATAAACAAACCCTGAAATTAGTAAATAGTATTAATTTTTTTCCCAGTGATTTGTCAGTAACCAGTCAATTCACTAACAACAGGCACTATTGCTATGGATTAAAAAATCTAAAATCTGATTGTGAATGTCAACTGGTATCGTTAGAAAATTATAGCAATGCTCATAATCAAAGTTTAGGAGTTATTACCACAACAGAAATGTACAATGAACAGGGAACAAACAAGCTATAGATAATTTTTCCACGATACTTACACTACAACTGGTGATACTTGTCTGTAGGCATGAGCACCAACAGCTCCACTATACTGATAACCTGCATGTCTGTAAAATCAAGAAACAATAAAAGGCAATTCACTTTAAAATTGAGACCAAAATGCAAATCTCATACAGAACAGTGCACAGCTTTTTTGAAAAATAAAGAGACAATTTTATGCAACCTTTCCCGAGGTAAATATCAAATAATTCACTGTTTGGCAGATTAAAAATTAGAGCGCCAAGCAATTTCTGCTTCTATAATTTTACGGCCCAGCAAAATGCAATCCCAAAAATACTCCTTCCTTGAAAATGAATTATGAATTTACCTTTTCAACCTGAGGATATACATTACTTACGGGGCTATTATGGCACGTGCAGGACCATGCGATAAATCTGCTTGTCCTAACCATCCTTCCAACTGTCGCGCCAAGTCTGCGGCTGAAAGACAAAAAAAAATTGAACATTCTGATATAGGAATAACACAAGCACCATACTTGCATGGTAGGGAACTGGCTTAAAAAGGACTCATCGCTAAAGCTCAATCACAATTTTTTAAAGCAATTTGTATTTTTCAGATTCATAAAAATCCGAGTTCTATGATAGGAGAGTATAATTTCATCATACTGTAGTTGCAACTTGGCTGTTAAACTTATAATGAGGTGCCGTTTGTTAATTGCATGTGGTGCGGATGCCACAATCCCTCCTAGGCAGAACACTGAGAAGCCACTTTGAACTTCCCCTGAGACTTGCTAGCTGGCTGAGACAGGAAGTGTAACTTAATGGACTCAGGTTTCTAAAGTTAGGAAAAATAAAGATCAACTTAAACACTTTTTCCTACAGAAATAAAATCCTTCATCTTTTAATATACAGTATGATTTATCCTTAAGAGAAACCTGTAACCAAAGCTGGCTGGTTTACAGTTACGGGATGTCGGAACGCTCACACCTATAGAGGTGGGGTAATGTTGATTCCTAACAACATGAAGAATTGGTAGTGTTGACTCCTAACAGCCTGAGGAAAGTTTCTCAGGTGATAGGCTAGGTTTCTATTGACCTATGTCCTCCCCCTCATAAAAAGGAGGCAGGAGATACTTCTATCTTTACATGAATAGAAAAGTTCCTCGGTACAGCAGCTTAGCTGCATCAGTATTTGATCTAGCAAATAATGGCATGACAGATGCACCCCCAGGGAAAGAATTGAAGAAAAGGGCAAGAAAATCTTAGCTCTCTCCCAAGACTTACGTCATGACCACTATCTTAGATGTTTCTTATTATGTGAAGAAGCTAGGTTTGCTGAGCAACCTCCTGAGCAGCTATCATTGTTCCTCCTAAGAACATGCTTAGGGACTTGTGGCTATACTCTCTCATGAAGGCTGCCTGGTGTTTACAGACTTCAGTCTTCATAACTTGTGCCACTGGGAGGTCCTTCCTGTAGGTCAGGGTTGAACCAATCCCCTGATTTCATGACAGCAAGCTTGAGTGGGTTCCTCTAGATCCTAAGCCGACAGAGGATAAGCTCGCCTAATGGTTTCTCCAAGGTAGAAGGTTATGGTGTTCCTGTTAATTTTCTCGGATCTGCCAACACTCAGGGAAAGATTATGGTACTGAGGTCTGAAGGGATCATTCTGCTTCAGGTAGCACCATAACACCATCACAGGACAATAATCATCCAGATTATTAGTTGCATCCTTAACGGAGGAGTCGGAGGACTTGAACCTTGGGTCATGAACGGTGGGGTTCTGAGTCTTTGCAATAAACTAAGGAACAACGCATAATGAAATCTTCCATCCCTCAGTATAACAGATGACCTAAAAATTTTCATGAAATTTGCCTACCCGTTTCACCAAGGCCAGGGCGAGGACAAAAACTCTCTTGAGTGACAAATTTTTATCTGATGCATACATATAAGTTTTGTACAAAGCCCTCTTTAATGACCTCCTCATTGGCAAAGACAGCTCCTTCAAAGAGAAAAGGACTAAGCCCTAAAGTCTAAAGACCCAGCTAAAGGCTGAATGACAGTTTTTATTTAATTGCGAGACTAAAGAAGCTTCTCTCAGCAGAAAGATTCCAACCTAAGTATCCCATCTAAGACACCAATTGCAGAATATGGTATATTTTTCTTGGTAGATGTCTGGAGAGGATTTATGCAGGTATCTAGACATCTCCTGTGAAGTGGCTTATGAAAAGCCTTTCATTTGGAGATGGTGGATAGTTTCAACTAAAAGTGATAGGGATATCACTGAGTTGCGGTATTTCTGCAGATGGGGCTGGCAAAGCAGGTCGGACCACATGGGTAGTTCTCTCAGTACCTTGATTAGGAAAGTCAACATGTCTGAGTACCATCTAGTGTGGCCCTTTTGGGAGCTACTAGGGTTACTCGGAGATGCAGAGTAGCCAACATGCTGTTGATTGCCCTGCAAATCAGGTAGAGCAGAGGAAAAGCATAGACATCGGTGTTGTCCACAGATGCTTTAAAGCTTCCACTAATGCCACTCAAGAGTTTGAGCCTGGAGAGCACAAGATACGGAGCCTTTTTGTTGTGCTGGGTGGCGAACATATCAAATGATGAGAAATACAACAAAGTCAAAATCTTCATGACTAAAAGAGGAACCTGGCGACTGAGCTTGTCAGTGATTACAGTACATTTACCTTGTTCTGAATGAATCTTGGTGATAGCTCCACTGTTTGTGTTGTGTGATCACTGGAGAGCTACCCCTGGGAACTTGTCTAAGTCAAAAGAAGGAAGTCTTGTCAATAATTTACAAAAGAGAGCAAAAACTTCAATAATCATAGAGTAACTCTAGAAAATCTGTTTTCGTACGTAACATACTATACAATACTAAAGTTAGGTGCTGTAAGGTCTGTGATTCTTCGAAGAATACTTCATGCCTTTAAGACATTTGCCAGAGTCTGCAAACAGGGCGATCCCCTGTAGAAGAAGAAGGGACTAACGAAAGTTGGCTGACATGAACTATTTCTAGCCATCATGGTAGCCGAGACTAATGGGTTCCAATGATGTAGTTTCTGATAGCATGGTTAACAATCATTTAGTTCCTGATTGTGGCAAATCCCGTGGAAAATGATGAATGACAGGGATAAGAGTAAAGAATCCTGATTTGAAAGAGGACACAATTGGAATGTTCTGCGAAGACAAAGAAGGAATGGATACCACAAAAAAAAAACTTTGGCATTTATGAAGGAAAGATCTTAATACAATAAGTCTGAATTGAAAATATTTTTATACTGTATTTTTTTTAGATGCACGCCCTCATCCCAACTGGAAAACATCAGCCTAAAAAATTTAATGATGATATCATTAAAGATAGAAGCTGTGTCCTACTCACAGTAAGGAAGCTAGGATTGAACTGTAATTACTAAAAGAAAAAGAAAAGAAAAGAAAGTCATATTCCAAGTACTATATTGGTATTAGAGAATCATCTGTGATGAAATGATCATATATAGGCACTAAACATTACAATGCATTTGAGTTCATTTATTAATTTGCAAAATTCCAGTCATTTGAAAACCATGTGTTTAGGTACTACACTTGTTTTGACCTTCTCTCAATTCATTTGGTGGTTTAAATTTTCTTATCACTGATAAGAAAAATGTAATTTTTATTAGTAAAATAAATTTTTGAATATACTTACCCGATAATCATGTAGCTGTCAACTCCGTTGCCCGACAGAATTCTATGGAGGGATACGCCAGCTATCACAATACTAGAAGGGGGTGTACTCACCAGCGCCACCTGTGGCCAGGTACTATAGTACTTCTTGTTGACACCTCCTCAATTTTTCCTCGGTCCACTGGTTCTCTATGGGGAGGAAGGGAGGGTCAATTAAATCATGATTATCGGGTAAGTATATTCAAAAATTTATTTTACTAATAAAAATAACATTTTTCAATATTAAACTTACCCGATAATCATGTAGCTGATTCACACCCAGGGGGGTGGGTGAAAACCAGTGTACAAGATTAAAGGATAGCTAAGTATCCCATATTTCATATAACAGTTATCTCAAATAACAATGAAATAATAAGTACCTGGTAAGGAAGTCGACTTGAACCGTTACTCTGCCTCTTTTTTAAGTTCGTCTTCCTTACTGAGCGCAGCGTTCCTCTTGGAGGCTGAATCAACTCAAAGGTGCTAAAGTATATAGGGCTGCAACCCCTACTAAAGGACCTCTACACAACCTCTAACCCAGGCGCTTCTCAAGAATGAATTGACCACCCGCCAAATCAAAAGGCTGCGGAAGGCTTCTTAGCCTACCGTAACAACCATAAAAACAACAATAAAAGCATTCAAGAGAAAGGTTAAAAAAGGTTATGGGATTAAGGGAATGTAGTGGCTGAGCCCTCACCTACTACTGCACTCGCTGCTACGAATGGTCCCAGGGTGTAGCAGTTCTCGTAAAGAGACTGGACATCTTTAAGATAAAATGATGCAAACACTGACTTGCTCCTCCAATAGGTTGCATCCATTATGCTCTGCAGAGAACGGTTTTTATTAAAGGCCATCGAAGTAGCTACGGCTCTTACTTCGTGGGTCCTTACCTTCAGCAAAGCAAGGTCTTCCTCCTTTAAGTGAGAATGGGCTTCTCTAATCAGAAGCCTTATATAATACGAAACCCCGTTCTTGGACATGGGCCTCGAAGGTTTCTTGATGGCACACCATAAGGCTTCTGACTGTCCTCGAATAGGTTTAGACCTATTAAGATAATATTTGAGAGCTCTGACAGGGCAAAGAACTCTCTCTAGCTCGTTACCTACCATGTTGGAGAGGCTAGGTATTTCAAACGATCTAGGCCAAGGACGCGAAGGAAGTTCATTCTTAGCTAAGAATCCGAGCTGTAAAGAACATGTTGCAGATTCGGTTGTGAAACCAATGTTCTTGCTGAAGGCATGAACCTCACTGACTCTTTTAGCTGTTGCAAGGCAGACGAGAAAAAGAGTCTTGAGGGTAAGGTCCTTGAAGGAAGCTGACTGGAGAGGTTCGAACCTAGGTGACATAAGGAACCTTAAGACTACGTCTAGGTTCCAGCCTGGAGTGGGTAGACGACGCTCTTTAGAAGTCTCAAAAGACTTAAGGATGTCTTGAAGGTCCTTGTTGGAAGAAAGGTCCAAACCTCTGTGGCGGAGGACTGAAGCCAACATACTCCTGTACCCTTTAATCGTAGGAGCTGAAAGGGATCTCTCATTCCTAAGATGTAATAGGAAGTCAGCTATTTGGGTCACAGAGGTATTGGTAGAGGATACTGCATTGGCTCTACACCAGCTCCGGAAGACTTCCCACTTAGATTGGTAGACTCTACGAGTGGAAACCCTTCTTGCTCTGGCAATCGCGCTGGCTGCCTCCTTCGAAAAGCCTCTAGCTCTAGCGAATCTTTCGACAGTCTGAAGGCAGTCAGCCGAAGAGCGTGGAGGTTTGGGTGCAACCTGTCTACGTGAGGTTGACGTAGAAGGTCCACTCTTAGAGGGAGAGTCCTTGGGACGTCGACCAGCCATTGAAGTACCTCTGTGAACCATTCTCTTGCAGGCCAAAGGGGAGCAACCAGCGTCAGCCGTGTCCCTTCGTGCGAGATGAACTTCTGAAGGACTTTGTTTATTATCTTGAACGGTGGAAATGCGTAAAGGTCGAGATGGGACCAGTTCAGCAGAAAAGCATCCACATGAACTGCTGCTGGGTCTGGAACTGGGGAACAGTACAGCGGAAGTCTCTTGGTCATGGAGGTGGCAAACAGATCTATGGTAGGCTGACCCCACAAGGTCCAAAGTCTGTTGCACACACTCTTGTGGAGGGTCCATTCCGTGGGAATGACCTGATCCCTTCTGCTTAGGCGATCTGCTGAGACGTTCATGTTGCCCTGAATGAACCTCGTGACTAAAGTGAGGTTTTGACTTCTTGACCAAATGAGGAGGTCCCTTGCGATCTCGTATAGGCTCCTCGAATGGGTCCCTCCTTGCTTGGAGATGTAAGCCAAGGCTGTGGTGTTGTCGGAGTTCACCTCCACCACCTTGCCTAGCAGGAGGGACTTGAAGTTCAACAGGGCTAAATGAACTGCTAGTAGCTCCTTGCAGTTGATGTGGAGCGTTCCCTGTTCCTCGTTCCACGTTCCCGAGCACTCCTGTCCGTTCAAGGTCGCGCCCCAGCCCGAGTCCGATGCATCTGAGAAGAGATGAAGATTGGGGGTCTGAATAGCCAACGATAGGCCCTCCCTGAGAAGGAGATTGGTCTTCCACCACAAGAGAGTGGTCTTCATCTCTTTGGTGACTGGGATAGAGACTGCTTCGAGAGTCAAACTCTTGTCCCAATGAGCTGCAAGATGGAATTGAAGAGGGCGGAGGTGGAGTCTCCCTAGCTCGACGAACAGGGCCAGCGATGAAAGGGTCCCTGTGAGACTCATCCACTGTCTCACCGAGCAACTGCTCCTCTTCAGCATGCTCATGATGCAATCTAGGGCTTGGCTTATCCTTGGGGCCGATGGAAAAGCCCGAAAATCCTGACTCCGAATCTCCATTCCCAGGTACACGATGGATTGGGAGGGAATGAGCTGAGACTTTTCTAGGTTGACTAGCAGACCCAGTTCTTTGATTAAGTCCAAAGTCCAGTTGAGACTCTCCAGACAGCGACGACTCGTGGAGGCTCTCAACAGCCAGTCGTCTAAGTAAAGGGAGGCTCTGATGTCCGATAAGTGGAGGAATTTTGCTATATTCCTCATCAGATGCGTAAACACCATAGGAGCTGTGCTTAGGCCAAAACACAGGGCTTGGAATTGGTAGACAACCTTTCCAAAAACGAATCTCAGGAAAGGTTGGGAGTCTGGATGAATAGGAACGTGAAAGTAGGCATCTTTCAGGTCCAACGAGACCATCCAGTCCTCCTGCCTGACCGCTGCTAGGACCGACTTCGTCGTCTCCATCGTGAACTTCTGCTTGGTGACATACGCATTGAGCGCGCTGACGTCCAGCACCGGTCTCCTACCTCCTGTCTTCTTGGCCACCAGAAAGAGACGGTTGTAGAAGCCCGGGGATTGATGGTCCCGGGCTATAACCACTGCCTTCTTCTGTAAAAGGAGCGACACCTCCTGGTGCAACGCTAGCCTCTTGTCCTTTTCTTTGTAGTTGGGAGAGAGGTTGATGGGAGATGTGGTCAGAGGGGGTTTGCGGCAGAATGGTATCCTGTAACCCTCCCTCAGCCAACTGACAGACTGGGCGTCTGCACCTCTCTTTTCCCAGGCTTGCCAGAAGATCTTGAGTCTGGCTCCTACTGCTGTCTGGAGATGAGGAGAGTCAGTTTTTGCCTTTAGAAGCCTTGGAACCTTTCCTAGACTTGCTCCTGGAAGAGTCTGGACGGGAGCTTCCTCGGCTGGGGGCTCTACCACGAAAGGGCGGAATGAACCTCGTAGCAGGAGTATCAGCCACTGGGGTGCGATAAGTCCTGGGGACTGAGGTAGCAACCTTAGTCTTACGAGCCGATGAGGCCACAAGATCATGGGTGTCCTTTTGTATCAGGGCAGCAGACAAGTCCTTAACAAGCTCTTCGGGAAAAAGGGACTTAGAGAGCGGAGCGAAAAGGAGTTGAGACCTTTGACAAGGTGTGATGCTGGAGGAAAGGAAGGTACAAAGCTGCTCCCTTTTCTTAAGAACCCCTGACACAAACATCGATGCAAGCTCGCCAGATCCATCCCTAATGGCCTTATCCATGCAGGACATTAAGAGCATGGCAGAATCCTTGTCCGCAGGGGAGGTCTTCTTGCTGAGGGCCCCCAGGCACCAGTCTAGGAAGTTGAACATCTCAAATGCTCTAAAAACACCCTTCAGGAAGTGATCAAGGTCTGAGAAGGTCCAGCAAACCTTAGAGCGCCTCATTGCTGTTCTACGAGGAGAGTCTACCAGACTTGAGAAGTCAGCCTGGGCAGAGGCAGGTACTCCCAAGCCTAGTTCCTCTCCTGTGGCATACCAAACGCCCGCTTTAGAAGTGAGCTTAGTCGGAGGAAACATAAACGAAGTCTTTCCAAGTTGTTGCTTAGACTGCAACCACTCCCCTAAAATCCTTAACGCTCTCTTAGAGGACCTTGCTAAGACGAGCTTAGTATATGTAGACTTAGCTGGCTGCATGCCCAGCGAAAACTCAGATGGCGGAGAGCGGGGGATAGCAGAGACAAAGTGGTCTGGGTAAACCTTTCTAAAAAGAGCCAAGACCTTACGAAAGTCAATAGGAGGCGGAGAAGACTTGGATTCATCCACGTCTGATGAGGGATCATGGTGTGCAGCCTCATCATCCGAAACCTCATCACCAGAGTGTAGCGAAGAGATAGGTAAGGTATGCTGAACAGCAGAATCAGCACGAGCTGGAACAACAATACTTGTGGTTTCCTCCTCAAGACTCTGTTGAGGGAACACCTGAGGCTCAGGCTGCAAAGGCTGATCCAAAGAAGTAGCAGAAGGTAGGCGCATGGGTGGAGGAGGCTGACTCCTGGCATGAGTGTCTGAACTCAAGAGTTGCGCTTGCTGAGTGGTTGGTGGATGCGCAGTAGCAGGTTCCTGAGGAACGAGTTGAGGTTCCTGAGGTGTGAGCTGAGAGCGATGAGGTAGTGGCTGCGCAGAACGCAGTAATTGTCTCGCGAGTTGAGGTTCCTGAGGCGCAAGGTGAGGTGCTTGCCTTGAGGAGGGTTGAGCTCGCTGCAGCGAGAGCTGAGGAGTCTGACTCATGGATGGGAGAGGATGTTGTACCTCAAGAGAGTGTTGCCTCACTGGTGGAACTGCAAGTGGAAGCGGAGGAAGTAAGGTATAAGCTTCCTGTTCCCATTGCTGAGGTTGCCTTAAGGAAGGCGGAGGGAGCTGCACACCACTGGAAACAGTAAACTCAGAGCGTGGTAAGGTATCCTGAGGAGCCTCAACATCGTACGCCTGGCAGGCAGTACTGCGGTTAGGCGGAGCGATCGCAGGAGGAGGTGTAACCTTCTCAGCCTGACACTCACGCATCAAGACCGCAAGTTGTGACTGCATGGACTGCAGTAGAGTCAACTTGGGGTCGGCAGACACTAAGGTCTGCTGAGGTAAAGCCTTAACAGCCGAGATCTGTTGCGGCAGCACCTTACTCCTCTTAGGAGGAGTGCATTCAACTGATGACTGCGGCGAGTCAGAGCTGATCCAATGACTGCAGCCAGGTTGAGCTCTTGAGGTCTGGACTCTGCGTTTGAGTGGTCTTGAGACCTGAGTCCAACGTTTCTTCCCTGACAATTGTTCAGCAGACGAGTAAAAGACGGGCTCAATCGTCTGCAGGTGGGAGTGACGGTCTCTGGAAGACACGCCCGCAACCACCGAGGATACTTCTGTGCGCCGATCAAGGCCTGCCGAACCCTTTTGCCCTTCGACATTGCTTCTCCCCTGGGCTTGGGAGCTTGCAAGAGGTCCCGGACTGGGAGGACGACTGGCACGCACAGAAGTACCCTCACGCACCACACTGACACTGACACTAGCACTTGGCACTGCACTGACACTAGCACTCGTCACAGCACTGGCACTAATACCACCCACTGCACTCTTGACCTTAAGTTCCTTGACTTTGGCCATAAGAGACTTATGATCACTAACCACTGACTCTACTTTGTCACCTAAAGCCTGAATGGCACGCAAAACAACAGACATATCAGGTTGAGGGCAAATAGTAGGTTCGGGGGTAGCCACTACAGGGGGAGGAAAAGGTAGGGGATCATGAGGTGAGGAAAAAAGTGAAGAGTGAGAAGAACTCCTCCTAACTCTCTCTCTCTCTAACTTGGTTGAATACTTAAGAAGACGGACAAAATCAAGTTCCGAAAGTCCGGCGCATTCCTCACATCGATCTTCTAACTGACAGGGCCTTTCCCTACAGTCAGAACAAGCGGTGTGAGGATCTACCGAGGCCTTCGGAATACGCCTATTACAAGACCTACATCGTCTATGGGTGGGGGCTTGTGAAATGTCAGACATCTTGAATCAAAAGAGTTAGCCAAGTGGGGATTCCAAATCAAGCAAAAGATCGTTAACCGTTAATCAGGACTAAATAATAGCTATCTAAGCTAATATAGAAGTTTTCCAGTAAAGCGAAAGCCGAAATCTGAGAGAAATACTTCACCAAAAGCCGTGAAAATACTCCAAGATCATAAGCGTATCCCAGAACGTCTTGCCGGAAGCACGACAGAGGAAAAATTGAGGAGGTGTCAACAAGAAGTACTATAGTACCTGGCCACAGGTGGCGCTGGTGAGTACACCCCCTTCTAGTATTGTGATAGCTGGCGTATCCCTCCATAGAATTCTGTCGGGCAACGGAGTTGACAGCTACATGATTATCGGGTAAGTTTAATATTGAAAAAATTAAGTTTTGGATTTTACTATAGTGTATTTGGATTCAATTAGGATTACTTTTTCATAGCAATGACAACTTTGAAACTGCAATTTACTGTACCAACAGTTTTTCCTTAATTTTTCGATCTGACAAATCTGTTTTTATCATACTTGAATGACTTTCTGTATCAAGACAGATACCCAATATTATCTTTTATTGTTTTCTATTCTTAGCGCTTGACACAAAAAGCCATTTATCTTAGATTATTCAGTACTACGTCTTGTTTTCGTAGTACGGTTCTGTATCATCACCCTTTTTCTATTTATTTTGTAATAAATGGTTTTCTTTTCTTTATTTCAAGTTTTTTTCCGTCTTCCATGTAACCTTAAATCATTCCTCAACCTAAATTAGAGTCAAGTAGTGTTGAATAAAAATAATCTTACCTTACATTTGATCTTTTAGAAATTTATTTCTTTTAAGTAATTCTGTAAAGAGTGAAGCTGAATTGGAGTTGGCATACTGACTGATAAAGTCATAGGGAAGTTCCTTGCCCAGAACGAAATCAAGGGGTGGTGCCTAGTGCCCATTTCTCTTAGATTTTTTTTCTTTTACCCAGATCTCTGGGCCAGTCCACAGCATTTTTGTATAGTGTGGTGTTAGTGTGTGGTCATCATTCTGACAATATTCAGTCTGTGTGCTATGCTAGGTCACAGTCTGCAAACCCCTACATTGTACCCAGCAAAAGCAATGATAATGATCGTAGGTTCCTCTTTCACCAGTATCATAGGCTAGGAAAGCTGAAACGAAACAGATGTCAGAAATTCTATGGCTAGAATGTCATTGAAGAACAGGGGTCAGTCATTACTTACATTATCCCATTCTTACTCGTAACCTCAGTCCTCCATCAGCAATTCCTGGTCCTGTGAAAGGAGACAAGGCAGCTCCAACAGGTCCTAAAGACCTGTAAGCCACATCCTGCAGGTAGTGAGCAGTAATGGTGCCTGATGCGTTCAAACACCTCCCTGAAGAACCTGCATCACAGAGAAACTCCTCTTAAAAGCTAAAGAGGTACTAATACCTATCACATTGTGAGCTTTTACACGTCCCTTCTATGGAAGAGAAAGTGAGCTTCCGAGAGATAACCTCCCTTGGCTAAAACAAGATTGTGTTCTTGTAAATCTTCTTTGATCTCTCCTTGCTCATGAAGGGATGCTGCAGGCAGGAAATAAAGGTCCTTGTCCGCTTGAGATAGCACCTCAGTTTTCTCACTGGTCACAAAAATAGCTGACGAGGATAATTTTTTTACAACCCTAAAGCTCATACAAGTAATCGGAAATGATAAAATCTGGAATCAGGCAATGACGCACTTTGAGTTTTAGCTACAAAGTCTGGGACAAAGGAGAGTGAGACCTGCCTTCACCCCCTTGACAGGATGATGCTGAACGAGAAACCCTGGAGCTTGCAGACTAGTTTACCCAAACCTAAAGTGAGCAGGAAACCTGTTTTCAGGGTGAGGTCCCTTTCTGAGGCTCACCTTACCGGTTCATAGTGTCCTCTTTGAGGATTGTACTACCTTAACAATGTTCCAGGATGGTGGACTCACCTATCTGAGGGACAGGTCTGCTCAAAATCTTTTATGAGCACTGAAATCTTCTCCAAAGAAATAATGTCTACTCCCTTTAGTCTGAAAACTTGGCTCAATGCTGAGCATTGGCCTTTTACTGCTGAAAATGGACCAGTTTCTCGTGGAGGAAGGGCAAAAAAAACCAGAGATTAATGGAACAGAAGCTCCAAGAGAAAAGACACTCCTCCCACAACCCCACCCACAGAAGTTGGTCCACTTACCCTGATAGATTGCTTTAGAGGATCTGTGAAGGTATCCAGACATTTCTTGCCAAGTCTATCATGAAAAGCCTTTCTCTGAGAGTTGATGCGGGATAACCTTCATATATGAAGTTGAAGGGAGACCGCTGCACTGTTGAAGATCCTGGAGTGTGGCTGGCATAGCAGGTCTGGGAGAGTAGGCAATTCTCTCAGGGTTTCTGTTATAAGGATAAGAGAAGCGGAAGGTCCGGATAACACTCCATTTGTGGCCACTTTGATGCTACGAGAGTCATCAGTAGGTTTGGCGTTTCTCGAACTTGATTAAGGGGGAGAGTTGATGAACGGGAGGAGGTGAACAGACTGAACGACTCAATTGACTTCTCCGCACCATGGAACCACCACACCACCACCATTTCCAGTAGGCCTGAAGGCATCTCCCCAATGGTGGTCAGGTTGGGGGAGCATTCTTCCTAATGAAGACTTTCTTTTGCCTGTACTGCAACTCTAGTTCTGGCGGGAGGAGAAAGACAACGTTGAAGAGATCTTGAGGATACTGTAGATTGTTGGGGGCGGTACCCAAATCTCTGAGCTGGTTCTCAGGGCTGGGATAGTTGAGCAGATTGTTTTGCTCTAACCTGACGTAGAAGGTTAAGGGTGTTGAAACAGAACCCGATCCAATCCAGTCTCCTATGGGTGTGAACTTGGGAGTTGGAAATCTAAGGACGAGGAATCAGAATACTCGGATGGTGAGCTCCTCAGCTAGCCATAAGACCTCTGCCCCCAATCAGAGATTCGGACCCTTCCTTCATGCAAGTCTTGACCTGCAGGAAGAAAATCAACAGAGTGGGTGATCCATCTTAACCCCCTCCCAAAGAACCGGATACAGTCCTTGACTTCTGCCAGGCCCTCAGAACAAAGAAGACCAGAATTTAGTTACCCTGGTCTAGCACGGTGAAAGTAATGTACTCAGGAAGAAGGTCATATCCTAGGTTGCAACACCTGCAAGCTCTCTCAGGTTAGTAATTTGTCATGGCATGCTCCTTCGCCGTTTGGAGGAAATACTATGACATTCTTAGTGATGACCACTCGCCACTGCCACTGGCACACTATATCATCTATTACAGGTGACTTTCTCGGCTGTGGAAGCAGCAAACATGGAGTAGGTTGCAAAGGCCTCTTTGGATGCTGCTTTATGAATCGACTTCTGGTCAGACTTCGTTAAGTACCAGATTGTCAATAGGAACTTGGCAAGGTGGCTGGTCTACCTTCAGCTAACCCCCACTTACCACTTATTAGAGGAGGGTCGTTAACACCTCACGTTAAAAAGTTTATGGCTAGATTCCAGCTACATCAGAGCTAATGCTATTATTATCATTACTAGCTTAGCTACAACCCTAATTGGAAAAGAAGGATGTTATGAGTCCAAGGGCTCCAACAGGGAAACGTAGTTCAGTGAGAAAAGGAAATAAATAAACTATATGAGCTGTAAAGAACAATAAAAATATAATATTTTAAGAACAGTAATATAGTAAAAAGCGAAGGTTTTGAATGCGTGTAGGGACAAATGATAATACTGTAGTTAGCCTAAACATAGCAATCCCTTAACTTTATTTATATCCAAATAATCTATGAACGTGAGTATGAATAATATTAACAAATTAATGTAGAGAAAAACTGTTAATGTATTTTAGGAGGAGGATCCCAGTAAAAACAGGCATCCACGGTTAGATTAAGTCAAAAGGCATCCATGTATTAGGTCTATAATTTACGGTAATTTAGGCCAGGTTAAGTATTCCCTCTAGACAGGCAGGTTATAGTGGCATATGTTAGGTTAGGTTAGGGCACAGCGACTATGGCTATGTTAGATAAAACAGTCTCCTTGAACAGGTTGGACACAGCAGCCTAGGTTAGGTTAAGCATTACTCCTGTGGGATGTGAAGGATACACAAGCCCAACTTTAAATCAATCAATCAACAAGCCCAGGTTAGGCATTGCCCATGCAAGCTATGTAAGACACAACAACTCGAGTTAGGTTAGCCCAGCATAAATCCAGATGTGGGCACAGTGGCCTAAGGTAGGTATCCTTCTCGGGGAAGGTTGGTCACGGAGCAGGTAAGACATACTCTACATAAAGTTAGCTCAGGTTGCAATGTATTCATATAATTGAACTTGTCACAACTTTATTCTCTATATTTTCTTTATCATATGATACTAATTAATGTATAAATCATTATTTTCCCAACTATTCACTCATGTGATTCATACACTTCACTCCTCTTTTGAAGCCCGAGAGGTTATTTGGCCCATAGATGCAACAAGGGGAACATCCAACGGTTGCACAGTGAAAGAAAAGTCAAGAGGTTGGACACCAAAATGGAAGAAAGGAAACAGAAATGGAAGTAAAGTAGTAGGATGAGAAGTAAGTGCAAATAGAGGACAAAAAGGAATGACAAAAACCTTTAGCTATGGCTTACAGTGCAAAGTTTGAGGTACAATGATGGTACCACCCTATCTTGTTTTTTCCCAACTGATAAACATTGATTTCCTGCTATAGTTCACCCCTCCCTATAATTGTTAACTATGAGGGGGGTTAAAAGAAAACTCTTGGTCTGATGAAAATTCACGGTCAAAAATACAAAACATTGGAAAAACATGTTTATTCTTATACTTTTTCAGAAATTATTGTATATATCAAATTATATTTAGCACATCTAAATATAAATTTAAATATAAAAACAAGTAATAAAAATACCTAATCAGAAGAGAGAGCAGACTTATGATGGGTACCTAGGACTCGGATGTGTCTATGAAGCAGAAATATGTACACGGATACACAAATTGGAAATTTTATGAGTGTGGCATTAAAATGTTATGATTTATGTCCGTGCAGTAGAGTATTTCAATGACATGGCTGGAGGTAAAAAAAATGTATGAGTGTACTATTGTAAACTAGTTTATAGCTTATAGCATCCAGCTTTTCCAAATAGGGTTGTAGCTTAGCATGTACTAATAATAATAATAATAACATTCTAGTCTTGGTAAGGTTTTCTTTACTCTACTACCAAAGGACTTCTGGAAATGCTCAATACAAAAATTCTTATTCAAAACTGTCGGCAGCTACCGATATCGTACCAAGATATTTACCGGTAAATATTGTTAGCCTAAAAGCAACCCATTCAGACTTCCTTCTTCCAAGGGGGGTGGTACATGATCATTTCGTGTGAGAGACGGGACGACCAAGAAGCCTACGATAATGCTATGGTCGCTCAAAATGACTTTCAATACGCTTTACAGCACTTAGAGCCTGGATTCGTTTCTAAATCAAATATGGTTCATCTAAATAATATGCCTAGAACTGACTTGGGTAAGGTTAATATGACTAACTGAATACATAGATGGTTGACCCTTTTACCCCCATGGACGTACTGGTACGTCCTAGCATTTATTGCATGTTTTTGATAACTTTATAAGAAACTTCAGGCATTTTCCAAGAGAATGAGACCAACCTGACCTCTCTATGACAAAAATTAAGGCTGTTAGAGCAATTTAAAAAATATATATTACAAAATGTGCTTGAAAAAAAAAAAAAAACCGCCTGGGGGTTAAGGGTTGGAAAGTTCCAAATAGCCTGGGGGTAAAAGGGTTAATTCAAAGGCTGAGTGATATACAGTAGCAGTGCAGGTTAGGTTAAGGGTGGAGTGGATCTCCTCGTCAGGTTAGGACCAAATGCCTAAGTTAGGTTAGGTTAGGAATAATCCATTAGCCCGTCGTTTTATTGGAAAGGCGATCTCTAACTATATGTAGAACTACTGTACTGATTTTTATTATACCAGATGGGCAGAATCATTCATTGAAACTAAAATATACATACAGTCAATTAGGTATTATTGTACTGTATTACAGGGTAATGTAACCTAGGGAAAAAAAACTACTATTTTATATAGAAAAAGGTCCGTTCTCTTCGAAAATGACACTCGTTCCTATCGCAAATGAAGAGTTTCAGAAATATACAGATATATCTATATCCACCAATAATGGGGGACCCCCAGTGGGAACTCAGGGTTTTTTTTATACATTACAAAGGGTCTCCTGTGTTTCCTATCGCACCCTAAAGTAGATGGTTAATTTAACAAGTGAATCTATGCCTAATCTATATGTTTTTTATCTCGGGTATCCAAAAGATAGGTAAATTTAACCTGAATGGATCTAAGTGTAGCCTAGCCTACTTTAACCTTCCCTCATTTGTTTTCTTAGTCGATTTCATGGGATATTACGTAACTAACATTACCCAAACAGCTCCTTTTAGCTAATATTTATTCATTACAGCCAGAACCATACCAATCCCCCTGTGGCTTTCTACCCCCAGTCAAAAAAAACACCCGTTCCCTTTGTGACCCCAAGGGGTCCCCTTCTACTTGACCCCTTTTCCTGAGGTCAGTCGCCTGACCTTTTACCCGATTTCTTCCTATAATAACCCCCTTGGACTCACCAGAATCCGTGTACCAACTGCCAGCGTGGGTGGCGCGACGGGCCGACATTTTGATCCCTATTTTGTTCAATTTTTCACAAGAAAAGAAAGAAATGAAAGGAAATGACAATAACAACAACAAGGTTCGGCCACACAAACGCTTAGGTCACAAAACTCGACATCGAACGAGACAACTCTTTTAGAGAAAACGAAAAATTCCGTTTGTTTTTAACGGTAACTCTTCTATTTTGAATCTTTGAAAAGACCACCCCGTCCCCTTCTTTTTTTTGCTATATAACTTAGAACCGTAAGTGTTTTGTCATTTTAAAGAAAAAATTAGAAAAGAAATAGGTGTCCTATTCCAGAAAAAAACGAAAAATTCCGTGTTTTTTAACGGTAACTCTTCTATTTTGAATCGTTGAAAAGACCATCCCCATCCCCTTCTTTTTTTTTATGTATAACTTAGAACCGTAAGTGTTTTGTCCTGTTAAAGAATAAATATAGAAAATAAATAGATTTGTCTTATTTTTAGCTATATATTCTTTATTCTATGGCTTTTGAGACTTTTTTGCGACCTCTCCCCCATCCTCTTCTTTTTTACTATATAACTTAGAACTGTAAGTGTTTCGTCTCCTTAAAGAATAAATATAGAAAAGAAATAGGTATGTCTTATTTTGAGCTGTAAATTCTTTATTCTATGGCGTTCGACTTCCTTTGCTATATAACTTAGAACCGTAAGCGTTTTATAGCAATGAATAATAAATATAGAAAAATTATAGTTGTCTTATTTTGGACTGTATATTATTTATTCTATGGCCCATTTTTTCATAGCTTCGCGTTCACTCAAAAGGTATTCTACTTTAGCACAGCTTATCTGGTCATATGCTGCAGGGTAACCCTACTCTCTACAAGGTCATTCATGGCTCGTTTATAGTATATATTCAAAGACATTCAGCATTTCATCTTAGACCTATTAATTTAGATATTCAAAGGTTTTCTTGTATACATCTCATCTTAAAGTTTTATACAGTAAATGAGGATGCACAATTGATTTTGAACCACAATTTTTAGTCTTGTATTTATGCTTATTGTTCTTTTTCATTAACAATCTCCATTTTACCTCAGGTAATTTATTTTTTCTTGTAATATGTAACCTTGCATTACTACTGATTATGGTCATGCGTTTCGCAACACAGGTATTATGGTTATTGCGATTAAACAGAAAAAAAACTCTAGTTACGACGATAGTGTTGTTATAAAGAAATATAATGAAGAGAGAAAATAAAAGGAACAGAAATAAGAAAAAATTGCAATGATTGAATGTTGCTGGCATACAAAGAGATTTATGGATAAGTAGTGAGTAGGGCTCCTATGTATGATAGGACCATTGCAGGAAAGCATCCTTTAAAGTAACGTAAAGTAAATGAACAATAGGATCTGTGTGAGTAAATGAAAGAGTGAAAACGTTTCCAGAATTTAGGTTATAAGAAAAGGATAACACAGGAAAACATTTCTGATTATCTTTCGTAGAGTTCGTGGATGTAGCATTGTAAATACTTAACTTATTTTAATGGCTGTTTTCCTAGGGGAACCCTACTCACTACAGGACCTACAAGATCTGTTTAATGTATAATTTTTTTTAGGTATTTTGTATATTACACATTAAAAAAACACATAGAAAGTAAGTAAGTCTCTAGTGTCTTCTTGAAAGCTTTAATATCTTCAGCTTTTTAGATGTCTAGTGGGACGTTGATGGTGAAGTTACAGAAACTAAAGAAACTATCGAAATTGAGTAGGAGTCAACCCCCAGTCAAGCAGGCATTAGGTACGCTTTCAATAGTCCACCACAAGGAAAATAGATGTCTGTTGTATGAAATTTCTCACGAAAAAACTAAATTTCCCACACATATTAATTAAATATTTTCATCATGAATTACGTTCGGTGGAATAATAATTTGGTTCATCTCTTAATCTAAATGATTAATTTACGTAACTATAGTGATATACATTCTTAGGAAATTCCATCTGTTTTTCAACTTTGTGAAAACAAACACATTTCACTAAGCTACACTTATGGATGAAGGCAATTTTAGAACAAAAAAAAAAAAAAAAAAAAAAAAAAAAAAGAACACGAGGAAGAGAATTAGTATAGAATAGTGTACCCGAGTGCACCCTCAAACAAGAGAACTCTATCCCAAGACAATGGAAGACTGTGGTACAGAAGCTATGGGACTACCCAAGACTAGAGAACAACAGTTTGATTTTGGAGTATCCTTTTCCTAGAAGAGCTGCTTACCATAGCTAAAGAGTCTCTTCTACCCTTAACAAGAGGAAAGTAGCAATTGAAAAATAACTGCGTAACTAAGCCCTTGATGAAAAAAGAATGGTTTGATAATCTCATTGATGTCAAGTGTATGAGAACAGAGGAGAATGCAGAAAGAATGGGCCAGAATATTTGGTGTATGTGTAGTCAAAGGAAAATGAGCCGTAACTAGAGAGATAGATCCAATTTTGTACTGTCTGTCCAGTCAAAGGACCTAATAACTCTAGCGTTAGTATCTCAACGGGTGGCTGGTGCCAAGGCCAACATGCTAAGGAATATAACCAGCACAGAATAGAGTAATTGATAATAATGTGGATAGTAATAATGGCTGATGTTGTTACAATTTTCATAGGAACTTTCATGATTGATCTTGTTAAGATTTTGAATCATATGAAACGAAAGTATATTCAAGATTATTCAAGTATATCTGAGTATATATATTCAAGTTAGTACTGTACTACATTGGACCCATCTCTACTTACAGCTCATTTCTCCTTTGCCTACATAGTAACATATACACTGAATAGTCTGGATTATTCTTTATACACTCTCCTCTTTCCCATACATCTAACACTTAGATAACCGAAAATGTCCTCTTCACTCAGGTTGTTAACTACTTCACTGTAATTGTTTATTGGCTACTTTCCTCTTGGTAAGCGTAGAATAGGCTCTTTAGCTATGTTAAGCAGATCTTCTTAGAAGAAGGCACCCCAGAAAAAAAAATTCTTCTCTAGTCTTAGGTAGTACCATAATCTCTATAAAATGGTCTTCCGTTGTCTTGAGTTTGAGTTCTCTTGCTTGAGGGTACACTCAAGCACATTATTCTATTTTTTTCGTATTTACTTTCCTTACTGGGTTATTTTTCCTGCTGAAGCCCTTGAGCATTCTGCTTTTTCAACTAGGGTTGTATCATAGGAAATAATAATAATAATAATAATAATAATAATAATAATAATAATAATAATAATAATAATAATAACAATAATAATAATAATAATAATAATAATAATAATAATAATAATAATAATAATAATAATAATAATAATAATAATAATAATAATAATGCTTCTAAGACAAAAAGTGTAGTTACCGATGAGAGTAACAGAAAATGAGTATAATATTCTATAACAGAAAATGTAGAAATATGTTATGGGTAACTAAAAATATTTACGAAACGCTTGCTTCTCTGCCGAATCTTGATAAGTTTAATTAAAGATATTACTCCATGTTCACTATACCCTAATTTCTCTTACCCATTACTTCAACTTTAACGTCTAAAGCTAAAGCTCCATAACTTGAAATATGTATGTAAATATAAAAATATATATCTTTTCCTAATTAAGTACGGTTCCCCTGGATGTAGCCTATATTAGAATACCCTTTTCAAGACCAAATTTTGTCTCTTCTAAGAATGGTTTAAAGGATACTTGTATGTAATGTACTAAAATACTATATAGAAAATTATTCCATATGCTTTTATGTATGTATTTATCGATTATTCAAGATCTTTTTTAATGTTATCTTTACTTCTCAGTTTCCCCTTTCCTTACTGGACTGCATTTCCTATTAGGGACCTTGATTGATTGAAAGTCTTATGGCATCCTGACATCTAAGGTGATTGAAACCGATAGCATTTATAATATATGAAAAATAAAAGATAATTCAATTTAAACCATAAAAGTAAAGATGCCATTATAAAAGTTAAATAGTTTTCAGAAGACCTGCTTCTGAAATAAATCTAAAAATGCCGCTCGCATAGTAAGACACATCATGTCCATTGGGGACCTTGAGCATTAAGCATTCTGCTTTTACATATATGATCATAACCTGGCTTATAATAATAATTATGATATTCCAGTTACCTCCTATATCTCCTTTTCCTATCATTCTTAATTTAAAGGCTTTGCTTAAGAAGTCAGTAACTTGTGTTGTAGTGCAAACAGACAAGGACACAACATACTTTGCTTAAGATGAATGTTTTTCAATTTTCATAATACATTATGGTAAAGCAGGGAAGTCTGCTTTAATATCAACCTTAACTGGTTAGTAAGCCTATAATGGAACTTCAATTGTTCAAGCTTGTAGCAAATGTTTTCTATGAGGAACAGACTGACATAAGTCGAAAGATAGGTTTGAATGTTGCTACTGTTCTTCGGATATTTTATTTCAATTATTCTTTACTTCGCTTGTAGTTTATTTATTTCCTTTCCTCACTGGGATATTTTTCCCTGTTAGAGTATTTGGGGTTATAACATCCTGCTTCTCCAACTAGGATTGTAGTTTAGCTACTGGTGCTAATAATAATAATAATAATAATAATAATAATAATAATAATAGTAATAACACCTTAGCCCTGTATGTATCCACATGGTATCAGATCGATTCAATTCCGGCACTATAAATTTAAGCTATTTACTGGAGAGGTCATTGCTATGGCTGGGCACCAACAGTAGTCGGGTGGGGGTTCGGGCTTGCAGGACTGACGTTCTGATGAGCGTTTCCTCAGATGATACTGGAGCTGAAACCAGACACCTTTAGCCTTTATTTGATATCAGTTTAATTTATCATTTTTCTATATGTAGCTCTGACATAATTTAAAATGCCAATTTCTTCTTATAGTAATTACAAGTGACCTAAAAGTAATTCTTACTATCTTATCGACAATTTAAGTAACAGGCTTTTATAGTAGTTTCATTAGTTCTTTACCTGCCATTTTGATTTGAATGCTCCAAGAGGCATCCTAAATCAAGGATTTTTTTTCCTTCAGACCACTCATTTACACATGGATGTGTACCAACCGTGTGTCACACATTCGTACATAGTTCATTTTGCGTATATATTATGCTTGTTTCTTCGCTCTTCCCTCGCACTAAAAAAAAACAGAATAAACATGTCTGTTTTTCTCATCTGTAACGGTGTCTGTTTTTTAA
Source organism: Palaemon carinicauda (assembly GCF_036898095.1). Classification (NCBI taxonomy): domain Eukaryota; kingdom Metazoa; phylum Arthropoda; class Malacostraca; order Decapoda; family Palaemonidae; genus Palaemon; species Palaemon carinicauda. Next base: position 117,059,314 of record NC_090740.1, on the reverse strand, counting down.
CATAAAACTTCTTGTTGCTTTAAGCTTTTGTATATAAAGAAGAGTGTTCTATAATAAACTCACTCAGTTGCTTTCATACTGTCTTTGAGTCACAAACTTCTCTCGGCCTGTCACATTGGTGACCCCGGAAATCGACTCGCTCCTCCCACCTTCCAACCACCCCTCGCCCCTCCATCGTTGGTACTATGGCGGACTCTACGGAAGTTGGCGCTGCGGCTGCCCTTGAAACTTTCATCGTTCGCCAGCGGAGAGGCGTTTGCTTGGTTTCAGCGCGCAGAAGTTCAGTTTCGCATCAAGGGCGTGACTCGCTCAACCACCAAAGCAGATTATATTCTCGTGGCGATACCCGAGGGCACCTTCCCGGAAATATCCGACTGGCTTTGTGAACAAGGAGACACCCCAATAGCATATGACGCCCTCAAAACATACCTTCTGCAGCAGTACTCGCCGTCGCCACCCGCCCGTATAGCAAAGCTTTTTCAGCTCTCGCAACAACCGTTGGGGGACTAAAGGGCTTCGCTTGCCCTCAGGGAAATGACCAGTATCGCTCCCCTACAACCTGCCGCATACAGCTCTCCTCGTGAGGTGAACCTACATCGTTTCCTTTGGATACGCCGTTTACCCGGACCTATACACGCTGCCATACCCGATGTCGATAGTTTACCCATGAAGGACTTGATGACCAAAGCCGACACCCTTATGGACAGCCACTTCAAGACCTCCATCAATTTCTCCCCCCCTGACGAAGAGGACGCCTATTCAACGTCAACCGAAGCTGACATGAATGCCGTAAGACATACACACCTACCCTGTGACGTGCTGAAGCGGCGACAAAGCCACCCACCACCCACCACTCGCTCGCGCCCCAACCAACGACTTCTACAGCCATTTACTACCTCCCATCCGCCGCAGTTTTGCTACTACCACTTCAGATTCGGGGCAACCACGAAGAAATGTGCCAATGATTGTCAGTAGCCAAAAAACGTGTAAGTAGGCCATCGCTCGTGGCGGTGGCCTCCCGTGTTTCTAATCTTTTCTTTTTACATGATGCAGGAACGGGCGTGCGATTTTTGGTAGACACGGGTGCTTGTCGTTCTCTTTTGCCAAGGGAACTCTTCAGGGCACGACGACGTCTGTCTACGTCTGCCGACGTCCGCTTGGTAGCAGGCAAAGGATCTGCGATACCCACCTACGGTTACGAGAACCTCACATTATCGTTCGGAAACGGTAAATTTAATTGGAAGTTTCTCGTTGCTGACGTCACATTGCCAATCCTTGGTGCGGATTTCCTCTCTCATTTCCACATTCTGGTCAATGTCGCCCACCGACGATTGGTCAACGCAGACTCGTACTTGTCGACACTTCTTCAACCCGACCCCTCCAACCTCGCTCTCCACATCAGTGCACCTACGGATGCCTACGCCCACCTCCTCACGTTGTACCCGGAAGTTTTCCGTCCAGAACTTCGCCAAACACCCACGGTTCCTGCCAAGCACGGTATTTATCACCATATCAAGACGACGGGACCCCCAGTCTTCACAAAATTCAGACGTTTGGCACCGGAACGATCGGCAGCTGCCAAACAGACATTCGCTGAAATGGAGGAAATGGGCCTTTGCCAAAAGGCCTCCAGCCCATGGTCGTCACTCTTATACATCGTTCTGAAGAAAGACGGGTCCCTCCATCCGTGCGGGGATTACAGGCGCCTGAACATGCAAACAGAACCGGATCACTACCCCCTCCCAAACATTGCCGACGTGACCTCCTACCTGCACAAAGCGAAGGTTTTCTCTACGCTCGACCTCCTGAAGGGGTATTATCAGGTGCCTATGAACCCAGAAGACATCACCAAGACCGCCATCACCATTCCGTTTGGTACATACACCTTCAATTACTCCTGTCTTGGCCTTCGTAATGCTGGGGTCACGTTTCAACATCTCATGGAGGGCAGCTTAGGGGACCTCCCTTTCTGTGTATGTTATGTGGACGACATACTTGTGTTCTCCTCCTCAAAAGAGGAACACCTCTGTCACCTGCGCATCGTGCTCGACCACCTGCAACAAAACGGCCTTGTAGTACGGTACGACAAGTGTACCTTTGGCGCCAACAAAGTGTCGTTCTTAGGGTACCGCATCACTCCTGAAGGAGTCCATCCCATCCCTGAGAAGGTAGCAGCCGTTCAGGACTTCCCCGCGCCCTCGACCATCAAAGCTCTACAGAAATTCTTGGTCATGATCAACTATTATCACCGTTTTCTGCCAGCCATTGCCGCCACTCTTGCTCCCCTCTACGCCTCCCTCAAGGGCAAGCCAAAGGACCTGAAGTGGGGTCCCTTTTAAGAAGTGGCCTTCTGCAATGCAAAGAAGGCCCTATCAACTGCTGCAGCTCTCACTTTTCCTATCCCACATGCCCCTCTCCTTCTCTCCACCGATGCCAGCGACGTCGCTATTGGTGCAGTACTCGAACAGGTGATCAACGGCTCGCCCCGCCCATTGGCCTTCTTCAGCAGAAAACTGTCCAAGGCAGAATCGGGTTATTCTACCTTCGATCGCGAATTGCTGGTGGTGCACTTGGCTGTCCGTCACTTTCGCCATTTCTTAGAAGGTACGCCCTTCGTAATTCGCACAGACCACATGCCTCTGGTGCACGCCTTCACTCGACAGTCTGACGCCTGGTCCACCCGGTAACGCACCCTTCAATACGTTCCTGGGAAAATGAATCCCGTTGCCGATGCCCTGTCAAGAAACACGTTGGCTGCTGTTCAACTGGGATTGGATTACAACGTCCTGGCTGAAGCCCAACGACAGGATCCAGAGTATCAAGCATGTAGGACATCATGCATGTCCCTCTGTTGGGAAGACTTCCCCTTCGAAGACTCCAACACCACCCTCCTCTGCGACGTTAGTACTGGTAGACCGCGACCTTGGATTCCTGCTCCCATGCGCCGGTAGGTGTTTGATTTCATTCACGGCCTTTCACATCCCTCATGCCGTTCTACTGCACAGCTGCTGAAGACGAAGTTAATTTGGCACGGCATTTCTAAGGATGCTAAGGATTGGGTCCGTGCCTGTACTTCTTGCCAAACTTCCAAAGTACATCGACACACGGATTCAGGAGTAGGTACCTTTCCTCAACCTCAGCGTCGTTTCGCACACATTCACGTCGACGTTGTAGGCCCCCTACCCACATCACATGGACATGGTTACTCGTTTACCGTCATCGACCGCTCCACTCGTTGGCCTGAAGCCATTCCCATGGAAACTGCAACGTCCACCTCATGTACATCTGCCTTACTCTCAGGATGGATTGCAAGATTTGGTATCCCTGAGCATATTACTTCTGACAGGGGTACCACTTTCACCTCTCAATTGTGGACATCATTAGTGAATCTCCTGGGCATCACCCTACATCAGACAACGGCCTACAACCCCGCTGCCAATGGAATGGTTGAACGTTTTCATCGCACCCTCAAACCAGCTTTGATGTCCCGCTGCAAGGATTCCAACTAGTTTACTCAGCTTCCCTGGGTCCTCCTGGGACTAAGAACCACTCTTAAAGACGCCCTCTATGTCTTGGCAGCTGAAATGGTGTATGGCGACCCGTTGGTCGTCCCTGCCGAATTTTTTCCTTCTACAATCTCCTCTGACTATTTCCAGCGCATACGTCACGTCATGGGAAAATTTACTCCCTGCCGCCAGACTTACAAGCCCCAGCGAAGCATCACATACCAACAGACTTGCACTCTGCAATGCATGTCTTCCTGCGCAATGACACTAGCAAGCCACCACTAACGCCCCCTTACACGGGCCCTTTTCTTGTGATCGGACGCAGTCCGAAAGCATTCCTACTAAACATTCAGGGCAAAGAAGACTGGGTCTCCATTGATCGTCTAAAACCTGCTTATCTCCTGCCAGATGACCTGCCTACAGTTCGCCTCTCTAGATCAGGGCGCCCTATTTAACATGTACAGTATGTCATTTTTAGGAGGGGAGCCATGTACCAACCGTGTGTCACACATTCGTACATAGTTCATTTTGTGTATATATCATGCTTGTATCTCGCTCTTCCCTCGCACTAAAAAGAACCAGAATAAACATGTCTGTTTTTCTCATCTGTAACGGTGTCTGTTTTTTAACATGAAATTTCTTGTTGCTCTGAGCTTTTGTATATAAAGGAGAGTGTTCTATAATAAACTCACTCAGTTGCTTTCATACTGTCTTTGAGTCACAACCTTCTCTCAGCCCGTCACAGATGGTTTCAGTAATCTTAATTACCCATTCACAGAATAATGTTACCAAGTGACAAATACTATTATAATTTACTTTCATTTAATGTATCACCAATTTATGTATTTGTCTCCAATGAAGTTCTTAAGTAAATGGTGCATTATGTTTCCATCTATCTACCAGGGCACTTCTCCCAACTTTGTGGAGTATCCGACATAAAAAAAAAGAATAGAAAGGGACTTTCCTTGTCTTAACTCCTTCCTGCCTGACGAGGGATTCAACTGAGTTTAGTTGGTACTGCTAGGGTAACACAGCCCATCTTCACCCGTTCTTCACCACAAATAAAGCTTCATATTCTGAATCCCCTACTGCTGCTACCTCAGTGGTCACATAGGGGACCGGAGGAAGTAGCAGGGCCTATTGGAACTGCGTCACAATTGCTCGCCATTCATTCCAATTTATAGCACGCTTTTTTGCCTCTCTCACACCTATCCTTCTATCACCTAGAGCTTTCTTCACTCTATCCATCCACCCACCCAAAACCTTGGCCTTCTTCTACTTCGCCAATCAACTCTTGCATTTATCACCTTCTTCAGAAGACAGCCATTTTCCATTCTCTCTACGTGGCCAAACCATCTCAACGTACATCTGCTTCCACTATTACCATTTGCAGCAACAACAGACCCCAAGTACTTACTTATCTACTTCCTCAAATAACTCTCCATTCAACATGACATTTAACCTATCACCACCCTCCCTTCTCGTGTATCTCATAACCTTACAATAACTCTCAACTTCTTTCTCTCACACAACCTTCCAAATTCACTAATTTATCCAGCTTCTCCCCAGAGTCTGCAACCAATACCTTATCATTCACAAACAACAACTGATTCACCTCCCACTCATCATCACTCTCATCTATCAGTTTCAATTCTTGACTAATCACTCGAGTATTCACCTTTCTCATAACTCCATCAACAAACAAATTGAACAACCATTGCGACATCACATATCCCTGTCTCAGACCCACTCTCACTGGAAACCCCTCATTCATTTCATTTCCTATCCTAACGGACGCTTCATTGCCTTTGTAGAAACTCCTCACTGCTTGCAACACTATTCCACCAATTTAATATAACCTCATCATATTCTACTTCGCTTCCCTATCAATTCTATCAAAATCTTTCTCCAGATCCATAAATGCAACGTACACATCATTACATTTTGCTCAATATTTCTTTCATATCTGCCTAACTAAAAATCTTATTCATAAATCCCCTACCTCTTCTAAAACTCCTTGTACTTGCAATATTGCATCCTCTGCGTTATCCTCAATCCTATTTATAAATACTACCATACACTTTTCTAACCACACTCAACAAACTTATACCCCTTGAATTACAACACTCATGCACATCTCCCTTACCTTTGTATAGTGGTACAATACACGTACACACCCAGTCCACTGGAACCATTGACACCAAAACACATAAATCAAACAATCTCACCAACCATTCAAGTACAGTCACGCCCACTTGCCTTAACATCTTAGCTCTCCCACCATCCATACCAGGTGCTTTTCCTGCTCTCCTTTCATCTAATACTCTCGTCACTTCCTCTCTTGTAATCTCTCTTTCATTCTCATCTCTCATCACTGGCACATCAGCACCTACAACAGCAATTATATCTGCTTCTGTATTATCCTCGACATTCAGCAAGCTTTTAAAATATTCAGCCCACCGTTTCCTTGCCACCTCTCCTTTCAACAACCTTCCATTTTCATCGTTAATTATCTCTTCAATTCTCGATTCACCCCTCCTTACTCTCTTCACTTCTTTCCAAAAACTTCTTCTTCTTCACCTCATACGAACGACTCAATCCCTGACCCCACCTCCATTTAGCCGCCTTCTTTGCCTCAAATGCCTTATGATTTGCTTCCACATTTTTTCTCTGTATCTTTCATACTTCTCTACACTATTACTTTGCAACCATTTTCCAAATGCACTCTTTTTCTCTTCCACTTTCCTTTTCAATCCCTAATTTCACAATATATATATATATATATATATATATATATATATATATATATATATATATATATATATATATATATATATATATATATATATATATTTATGTATATATACATATGTATACACACATACATACATATATATATATATATATATATATATATATATATATATATATATATATATATATATATATATTGTGTATGTGAGTGAAAATGCAAATCATGTTTCATTCATTTTCTCGATTGAATTATAGATCGTAGCATTCGTGAACTGGGCTAATTCCGGCAATTAATCAGTAACTTGTAAACAACTTCCCAACATGGGAAGATGAGAGCGAAGCTCACCAGAGAGCAAGTTTGGTAATTCACTTGATATCATTCGGATTACGTATAATAAACCACAATTATCAAACGAGTTACCAAATCTCTGTGAATTCAATGCTGTCTAAGAGTTCTGGGAACAGCTGAGCCAAGAAATCAATTGTGAAAGAACTCCGTGGAAAATCCTTTTGACACAAAGGGATAAAATTGAGAAAATATTCGCCTTTTTGAGGATATTTACTAATGGAGGATAATTTGCTTGGAGAAAGTGACATCTGTTGTGTAAGATGTCAACTAAAATGATGTTGTGGCTTTTACTGAATCTTGCAATGATTTGTCCGAATAGTTTTGTGTATGTGCATTCTTTCTATTGTATTCTGTTATTCCGTTGTGGAATGTCAAAAGAGAGTGGCAAAGTATCCTGAGGCAGGAAACGAATAGTATATATATATATATATATATATATATATATATATATATATATATATATAGATATATATATATATATATATATATATATATATATATATATATGTATATATACACATATACATATATATATATATATATATATATATATATATATATATATATATATATATATATGTATATATATTATATATATATATATATATATATATATATATATATATATATATATATATATATATATATGTATATATATATATATATATATATATATATATATATATATATATATATATATATATATATATATATGTGTGTATATACGTACACATATATACATTATGTATATATATATATATATATATATATATATATATATATATATATATATGTGTGTGTGTGTGTGTGTGTGTGTGTGTATATATATAAACATACATATATATGTACATAGTGAAATAGAAAATTTTTTCACTTCCTTTAAAGATAAAATTATCGCCATTTTACTGTTTACTTTATTTACACATATGTATATCCAGTACATTATTTTAACTCCTCTTTTCGCTTTTTTTCAGTATGATCATTCTATCTGTATAAATTTACAATTAAGAAAAAATAAAAACTATTTTAATGATGATAATCAAAAGCATACGAAGGTCTGCATTTCACTACCTTAGGTTAACTATCTTTTTTATTACATATGTTTTCTTAATCAACAGAACTACTGAATTCTTTTTATAGTTATTTTTCCAACATATAACATTACATATTTCTTAGGCGCGAGATGACCACGGTTGAGTAATCTAAATTTTCCTTAAACTTGCCTTACCAATTAATACTACTACTACTACTACTACTACTACTACTACTACTACTAATAATAATAATAATAAGGTGTTGAGGTGCCGGGAGATGAGAATGAGAGAAAGATTACAATAGATGAAGTGAGGAGAGCACTAGATGAAACGAGAGTAGGTAAAGCATCTGGTATGGATGGTGTGAGAGCTGAGATGTTGAAGGAAGGGGGTGTGACTGTACTTGAATGGTTGGTGAGATTGTTTAATATGTGTTTTGTGGTGTCAATGGTACCATTAGATTGGGTTTGTGCATATATTGTACCACTATATAAGGGTAAGGGAGATGTGCATGAGTGTTGTAATTCAAGAGGTATTAGTTTGTTGAGTGTAGTTGGAAAAGTGTATGGCAGAGTAATGATTAATAGGATTGAGGATAAAACAGAGAATGCAATATTAGAAGTACAGGGTGGTTTTAGAAGAGGTAGGGGTTGTATGAATCAGATTTTTACAGTTAGGCAGATATGCGAGAGATATTTAGCAAAAGGTAAGGAGGTGTATGTTGCGTTTATGGATCTGGAGAAAGCATATGATAGAGTTGATAGGGAGGCAATGTGGAATGTGATGAGGTTATAGGGAGTTGGTGGAAGGTTGTTACAAGGAGTGAAAAGTTTCTACAAGGGTAGTAAAGCATGTGTTAGAATAGGAAATGAAGTGAGTGATTGGTTTCCGGTGAGAGTGGGGCTGAGACAGGGATGTGTGATGTCGCCGTGGTTGTTTAACTTGTATGTTGATGGAGTGGTGAGAGAGGTGAATGCTCGAGTGCTTGGACGAGGATTAAAACTGGTAGACGAGAATGACCATGAATGGGAGGTAAATCAGTTGTTGTTTGCGGATGATACTGTACTGGTTGCAGACACAGAAGAGAAGCTTGATCGACCAGTGACAGAATTTGGAAGGGTGTGTGAGAGAAGGAAGTTGAGAGTTAATGTGGGTAAGAGTAAGGTTATGAGATGTACGAGAAGGGAAGGTGGTGCAAGGTTGAATGTCATGTTGAATGGAGAGTTACTTGAGGAGGTGGATCAGTTAAAGTATTGGGGTCTGTTGTTGCAGCAAATGGTGGAGTGAAAGGAGATGTACGTCAGAGTGAATGAAGGTTGCAAAGTGTTGGGGGCTGTTAAGGAGTAGTAAAAAATAGAGGGTTGGGCATGAATGTAAAGAGAGTTCTATATGAGAATGTGATTGTACCAACTGTGATGTATGGATCAGAGTTGTGGAGAATGAAAGTGATGGAGAGACAGAAATTGAATGTGTTTGAGATGAAGTTTCTAAGGAGTATGGCTGGTGTATCTCGAGTAGATAGGGTTAGGAACGAAGTGGTGAGGGTGAGAACGGGTGTAAGAAATGAGTTAGCAGCTAGAGTGGATATGAATGTGTTGAGGTTGTTTGGCCATGTTGAGAGAATGGAAAATGGCTGTCTGCTAAAGAAGGTGATGAATGCAAGAGTTGATGGGGGAAGTACAAGAGGAAGGCCAAGGTTTGGGTGGATGGATGGAGTGAAGAAAGCTCTGGGTGATAGGATAGTTGTGAGAGAGGCAAGAGAGCGTGCTAGAAATAGGAATGAATGGCGAGCGATTGTGACACAGTTCCGGTAAGCCCTGCTGCTTCCTCCGGTGCCTTAGATGACCGCGGAGGTAGCAGCAGTAGGGGACTCAGCAGTATGAAGCTTCATCTGTGGTGGATAACGGGGGAGGGTGGGCTGTGGCACCCTAGCAGTACCAGCTGAACTCGGTTGAGTCCCTTGTCAGGCTGGAAGGAACGTAGACAGTAGAGGTCCCCTTTTGTTTTGTTTCATTTGTTGATGTCGGCTACCCCACAAAATTGGGGGAAGTGCCTTGGTATATGTATGTATGTATGTATAATAATAATAATAATAATAATAATAATAATAATAATAATAATAATAATAATAATAATAATAATGATAATAATAATTATAATAATTTTGTTCTAAGTGAGTGATGAAAAGTGATCTTCCGACATGACTTAAATCTGTCTTTTAAAATTCTTGAAAATTAAATGATTTCTCAATAACAAGAAAATTATAGAGTTTTTTTTCCAATATCATCATTCCTTGGAGTTTTTAAGGAAAAAAAAAAACTTTCTTTTATCATTGACAGTAATCAGATATCACTACAACCTCCAAGTTCAATCTATGTAAGTAAACCTTGGATTATTCTACTTAAGACTTTAATATTGGAACCAAATTTTGGTTCAACATCTGACTTTGACCTTTTGTTAGGTAAATAAGCATAGGAGAAATTTTCTGTAATTGTCATTATCAGTTTCTAAAGTTAAATATTTCTAACATAAAACTACAAATATTGTTTTTATTGCAAACTTCCAGTAGGACCAAGGAAATTTTTCGAGTCCTTCCCCCCCAAAAAAAAAATAAATTCCTTTTGCCTAATTTGGAAGTTATCTTTCGC
>NC_090740.1:117034023-117044023 GCF_036898095.1 Palaemon carinicauda | reverse complement strand
GCATAACGAACTCTTTGAACGACGGTACCCGAGATTAATATTTAGATCAGAATAAGAAATTTTATAGACCGCAAGTGCCTGTCTTACAAATTTAGATGAGAATCAAAATTGAAGACCAGCCAGGAGAACATTACTCAAATCAAGGTAAATTGAAAGAATTATAAAAATATCCTCAGAATAGATTCATCATCGAAAATCTTACAAGACTTTCCCAATAAGCCTATTTTTTGTGCAATGGACGAAGAGACAGACCAAATGTGTTTCTCAGAAGTAAATTTGCTGTCGAGAATCACACCTAAGATTTGAAAAGAGTCATAGAGTCAAAGAAATATTATCAATGCTGAGATCCGGATGTTGAGGAGCGCCTGTCCTTGCCCTACTTACAGTCATACTTTGAGTTTTGTTAGGATTCAATTTCATACCGCATAATTTGCACCATGCACTTATTTTAGCTAGATCTCTAATAAGGGAATCAACAATCCCAGAACTACATTTTAGAGATGGAATGGATGCAAAGAGAGTAGCATCATTTGCATATGCAACGAGCTTGTTTTGTAGGTCAAACCACGTCATGTGTATATAGTATGAAAAGTAATGGACAAAGAACATTACCTTGAGGAACAACATATTTGCTGTGGACATGAATATGTTTTGGTTAAATTTGGGGGTTTTAAATCTATAATGGAGCTCCAACTCTTTGCTTTTAGAATATTGGGATCTGCTCTATATACTTTTGTAATACAGATCTGTGTTTTGCATTTAATTACCAGAACTTAGAGCCTGAAATTCAGCAGAAAAACAGTATTATTAGAATTATGAAATTTTGATTCATTAATCAAAAGAAACTACTATGAAAGTATGTTTTAGTAATCACACACTCCTCCAAATTTAAATAGAATCCACGCATTCCTACTTCTTCTCAAAATATAGCAGCACACGTCCCTTTTTCCATTCATATGAATGGTTTTATCCAATTGGAGGAGAGTGATAGATTGATACTTGTGTAGAAATGTGTGGGACGTATAAATTGTATTCACGTCCAATTAATTAAGCTATTTTTGCTATTTTAAACTAAAATAACGTTTTGGAAGAATGCAAGGATTAAAGAGCTCTACACTTTGTTTATTTTCATGGCCAATAGATGGCCTTAGCAGTAAAGTACCAAATTGCTAATTACCCCCATCATCCACTCATTATAGTTATTATTACTTAATTTCTGATGCCATTTGAAGACAAAATTGCTGTAAAACAAACGCACGTGAACTTGATGTTCCTCTTTGTATAGCCACAACTTAGTTCTTAGGAAATTGATTTCACAAGAAATATCACAGAAATATTTCCTCAGCAAACAATCGTTAGCTCAATTACATTTGGGGGTCAGTGGGGGGGTCGCCAGATAGTTGCCACATCTACTGAAATCGGCGAGACAATCAAGTAATTACACAGTTATTTGACCTCATTTTCAATTACCTTTCATGAAATCAAGCAATTATTAATATGTTTCATGGTATGACATGTAGTTAGTAAAAACTACATAGAATAACAATACGGTTACATTCCGAAAGGCATCAAAACGCTGACTCCTCTAGCCTCCTCCTCGATATCGCAACGAGTTTTGCTTTAATGCCAATAGATGGCATCAGAGGTACCTTGTCCCAACTAATTTAGTCTCTTTATTTGAAAGCCACGTGTGTAAAAAAAAGTGTTGTAGGACGGTAGAGGCTAGAAAATTGGTAGTTGGTAAATTGTCCAACGATCGTTTCCTTATTAGAAATGGATAATTTTATAAAAAAAATGGTGTGAATTTTTCATATGCTATCGGAAGTAACCCGAGTTTACCTATAAAAGTATCTAGTATTTCCTTTCTTCATCAGAACACATGGATGGTAAGTTATTTCCCTGTACATGTAACCATGTTAACAACCATCAGGATAGTTAAAGTTGGTGGGATTAGCTTGGGGCAGCGCTGCCAAATGGAATGTCTTTGAATGGAGAATATCATTATTCATCACAGATTCAAATCATTTAAGGAGTAATTGTTATCTGCCAAAAGGTACATGACTGTGGGTTAATTTCATGCTCGTATAACCAGCGTAATCAGCAAAGACAAATCGAATCATGAAAAAGGAAAATAGTCACATTTCTGTGTCTTCGTCAACGCCTGACTGTGTTGCGTCATCCACCTGCGAATTTGTGTTTGTTAATAAGGGCGTTCCAGTGTGTAAATCAGTTGTAAAATAAACCTTATCACCATTTTCTTAGTAAATGTATGCATGTCAGTAAAGCTGTGTCTTGGCTCAATATTGGTTGAAAGAACCCAACAACTACTATTAGTTTACTACAGTAAGATAATTGTAAAAAATAAGTAAAAAAAGAAATATCTCGTTTTCAGTTAAATATTTTTTTTATCATATATCGTATACATTAATGTATTCATGTTACACTTCTCAATAACTAGTGGATATATATATATATATATATATATATATATATATATATATATATATATATATATATATATATATATATATATTGATGGGCCAATCGTGAATATAAAAAAGCTGATTCTAAGAGAGAGAGAGAGAGAGAGAGAGAGAGAGAGAGAGAGAGAGAGAGAGAGAGAGAGATGCTGATCATCTCTGCAAATTAATTAGAAGAGACGAGGTATGAATACCTATAACAAAAAGAGCCAATGTTCATTTATATAGGGGAAGCGTGGATGTTGCATTAAGCTATTAAAGATATATGACGATTATTCGTCAGCATTTATTTTTATTAGTACGAATATTGGATAGCCAGAAATGTAAGCATACATGATGATAATGTCCGGGGTTAATTAGAATGTAAATAAAGTTTTGCTCTGTACGAAGTTTGTTTCAAAAGGAAGGGTTTCATTTGTAACGATATCAAAGTCAAATTTTATATCATTGCCAATAAATTACAAGAATGGTTTCCTCTTTCTTTTTTATTTCTTTTTACTTTACATTTTTGATTCTATGGAAACTGAAAAAATTAAAGTTGTTTTTTTTTTTTTTTTTTTTTTTTTTTTTTTTTTTTTTTTTTTTGATTCGATGGGAAGGTTAAAAAAATAGAAGGTAGTTAAATGTCAAAAAGGGTCAATCAAGATATTTTTTTTTCAAAATATTATAATCTTATTAACATGAGTTACAATATTTTTTTTTTTCAAAGTATTAAAATCTTTTTCGAATGAGTTACAAATACCTTATGATCGATAGAAATTGGAATGAAGGTTAGGCTGGTCTAAACACTCAAATGTTTATCCTTTTTTTTTTTTGATTGTCGGTTATAGGTTCGAATCCTTGACTGGGCAGGAATATCTATAAAAAAAATTTTCGTAAGCGTTTGGAATCCCAAGGCAGAGTGAATGTGATATTAAGGGGTATTAGTAAGTTATTTAAAAAATTTATGTATATATATATATATATATATATATATATATATATATATATATATATATATATATGTATCTATACGTATATATATATATATGTATGTATATATATATATATATATATATATATATATATATATATATATATATATATATATATATATATATATATGGATCACTAACACTCGTGATTTTAATCAATGTATATATCAACCACAATGGCATTTAATATCAAATTCTACCTTTGGGAATATATATCCACAGGAAATTCATTTATGATAAATGCCACTGGCTGAACAAGGATTCGAACCTAGGCGCTTAGCCGAAACAATACCCGCAGGGATAACTTTATCAATCGAGCTATCAAAAGAGATATGAGCTTATTTCAAATCCACTTTACATGTACCTATCGAATTCAGGAATCTGTTCTTAGACTTGAAAGAAATCCATCAGACTCCCCACTGTCTTGAGTCTTTTCAAACTTTAGCCACCTCCACCCCACCCGAAAAATGGCCCTACGCCCTTGCAGAGTTTTGGATGTCTCAAAAATCTTGGATAGAGCGAATTATTTCAAACGTTTAGAGAGTTAGTATGATCTTGTCTAACTTAATCTTAAATTCTTTTGTCGTGTTACTGAGAGAGAGAGAGAGAGAGAGAGAGAGAGAGAGAGAGAGAGAGAGAGAGATGCCCTACGTTCCTTGAATAGTTTTGGATGTCTCAAAAATCTTGGATAGAGCGAATTATTTCAAACGTTTAGAGAGTTAGTATGATCTTGTCTAACTTAATCTTAAATTCTTTTGTCGTGTTACTGAGAGAGAGAGAGAGAGAGAGAGAGAGAGAGAGAGAGAGAGAGAGAGAGAGATGCCCTACGTTCCTTGAATAGTTTTGGATGTCTCAAAAATCTTGGATAGAGCGAATTATTTCAAACGTTTAGAGAGTTTTTATGATCTTGTCTAACTTATTCTTAAATTCTTTTGTCGTGTTACTGTGAGAGAGAGAGAGAGAGAGAGAGAGAGAGAGAGAGAGAGAGAGAGAGAGAGAGAGAGAGAGAGAGAGACTACAAGAATGAATGACAACTGGTTAAAATGAGAATAATTTGAATGAAAAAATTGGGACAAAATATGAAAACACAATAAAATATATATCTCTATTATGTGATTAATGACAAACCTCATTAAAGGAAAAGGAAAAAAAAAGAGAGAGAGAGAGAGAGAGAGAGAGAGAGAGAGAGAGAGAGAGAGAGAGAGAGAGAGAGAGAGAGACTACAAGAATGAATGACAATTGGTCAAAATGAGAATAATCTAAATAAAAAAAAGTTGTTGAACGCACATGAGTTTGAGCAGTTCCAACGAGGGTCATTAATACTTGAAACAAACGCTTAGTAAATTATCTAATCTTTCATCGAATGAAATCTAATTATGTTTACTCAAGGAAAGAAAGTTTCCAGGCGAAAGGTTAAAATAAAGAAAGATTAAACCCTGCAAACGTTAAGGGAAACCAAATTGAAAGCCATGTTGCGCTTCCGAGAAAAGTAGCGAAATCTAATGAAGAGGAAGATTTTCAATGATGAAGGCGGATGACATGTTAAGAAATCTTACTAATCATATACTCCTCTGACTCGGTGGGAGGGATCTTTGATGTCATTTCAGTCTAAATAGGATACCATGTCACTGCTGGATATCCTGGGAGAGAGAGGGCATTGGTAGTGAGAACAGGAGATTCCTAGAAAGGGATAGAATAGGGAGTAAGGACCTTCAAAACAGATCTTGAAAAGTCGGGTACGACAAAAACAGCAAATAATGATAAGATCATAATTAAAATAAGGCCTCTCATGAATGGCTAGCTAAGCTACAACCCTAGCTGGAAAAGCGAGATGCCATAAGCCCAAGGGCTTCAACAGGGAAAGTAGCCCAGTGAGGAAAGGATATAATGCAATAAATAAACGAGAGAGAGAGAGAGAGAAGAGAGAGAGAGAGAGAGAGAGAGAGAGAGAGAGAGAGAGAGATGAAAGGGTATTTTTCTTTGTACCATCGACATTGACAAGAAATCCTGTCCCTGTTATTTTAATAATTATATACAGGTTCTAATGAACGTTGAGAGAGAGAGAGAGAGAGAGAGAGAGAGAGAGAGAGAGAGAGAGAGAGAGAGAGAGAGAGAGAGAGAGAGAGAGAGAGAGAGAGAGAGGTATTTTTCTTTGTACCATCGACATTGACATGAAAATTCTGTCGCAATTATCATTTGCAGGTTCTAGTGGAGAGAGAGAGAGAGAGAGAGAGAGAGAGAGAGAGAGAGAGAGAGAGAGAGAGAGAGAGAGAGAGAGAGAGAGCTCCTAACATGTATACCAAGAGAATAGCTTTTTACAGAATTCATTATATACGTTATCGCGTCTAGATCACAAACACTTGGGAATTATTTTTCTCTTTTAATGGATAAACTTCGTAATTATTTACACGTTGTTAAAGGATAATATCTCCTAATGGGTGTGATCATTTTAACCTTTTGACATTTTATAAATTCGAGATATGTGTCAAGTAAGCAGCTGAATATGATGAGAGTCTGTTTTGTTCAATATCATTATTAATGCAGTCAAGCGAGGTGCTAGTGAGAAGAAACTTGGTAAAGATGTGTTGTTTTAATATATTTGTGAAAATAAATTAATCACATAACTATATATATATATATATATATATATATATATATATATATATATATATATACATAAATATATATATATATATATATACATATATATATATATATATATATATGTATATATATATATATATATATATATATATATATATGTGTGTGTGTTAAAGAAACTTTCAATATATATATATAATATACATATATATATACATATATAGGCCTATATATATATATATATATATATACATATATATATATATATATATATATATATATATATATATATATATATTGTTATGGAACTAAGTTTCTTTCACACTCACATATATCTATCTATCTATCTATCTATATATATATATATATATATATATATATATATATATATATATATATATATATACATTTATATACATATATATATATATATATATATATATATATTTATATATATATGTATATATATATATATATATATATATATATATATATATATATGTTATAGAATTAAGTTTCTTTCACACACACACACACACACACACACACACACACACACATATATATATATATATATATATATATATATATATATGTACTCACACACATTATATATATATATATATATATATATATATATATATATATATATATATATATATATATATATATATGTATATATGTATTCTTTTATATACACACATATACACACACACACACACATATATATATATATATATATATATATATATATATATATATATATATATATATATATGTGTGTGTGTGTGTGTGTGTATGCGTGTGTGTGTAATCTATATACACGCTTATATAATAATTAATTTAAATATAGACTCACAGCAGTTACGTGCATGTATTTCAGCTTTATGGTTATATAGGATTCAGGAACAAAGACTAAAAGATTGTTCGCTCAGATCTAATTTGCAATTAACTCCTTTAACACCTGATGCCTGCCAATTACCTGCTGATCAAGATGTCAAAGGGACCAAGAGCTCCTAATGAGAGAGAGAGAGAGAGAGAGAGAGAGAGAGAGAGAGAGAGAGAGAGAGAGAGAGAGAGAGAGAGAATTTTAATGAGTTATATTGATTCTTTAATTCACACATTCTCAGGAGAGAACTCTGTATAATTTCGAAGCTCTAAGTGAATCGAAATAGGTTTCTAGTATGTAAGTGAGCGAGGTGTCTAAACTATTTTTATGGACCTAATCTAATTATGGACAGCCTTATTGTAATAATTGATCGCCCCCTCCCCCAAAAATTCCATGTTTTCGAAGTTCTCTTGCTTGAGGGTACACTCGGGTACACTATTCTATCTTATTTCTCTTCCTCCTATTTTGTTAAAGTTTTTATAGTTTATATAGGAAATATTTATTTTAATGTTGTTACTATTCTTAAAATATTTCATTTTTCCTTGTTTCCTTTCCTCACTGGGCTATTTTCCCTGTTGGAGCCCCTGGGCTTATAGCATCCTACTTTTCCAACTGGGGTTGTAGCTTAGCAAGTAATAATAATAATAATAATAATAATAATAATAATAATAATAATAAAGTGCACTATTGTAGGTATGGCATACGTACACTGTAAAAAATTTGCCGTAAGATAACTGTTAAAATCATGTAATAAATGTTGCCTGGCATTTGCCCTTTTAAAAAACAGATATATTGACGTACAGGAGTGATATTACGGTCACCAAGCCGTAAAAGATAGTAACAAAGTAGAGTAAAAATTACGGTCGCCTGTATTCTACTGAAATACGTCTGAGAACAGTATATCTTTACGGAGAATTTCAAATTGAAATTACGGGGTTTTAGCAGTGCAGAAAAACAGGAATATCTGGAGACCAATTTCAAAACTAATGTAATTGTTGCTGGAAATCCAGCCAAGCACCTGGAGAATGAAGATACTATTGAACTTGGCGATGAAGGAAGGAAAGAGGGCTAGTAACCACTGTTTAGACTTTGATAAAAAAAATAGCTGTCACACAAAATATATCGAGTAGCGAAACGAATATCAAATAGTATTGACATGGATACTGAGAAAGATCAAAGGAAGCGGAAGTGAGACATGTTTCTTTGAAAATGGAGTTCTGTTCTAAATGCTAGTCAACTCACTCGACATTATTATATTGAAACGATGATTGAGATCATGAATATACTACGTCGAAAAACTTTAAATTGTTTTTATACGTTTGAGATTTTTCCCCGAATAAGAAACATACTGTCATTTACTACTTAATTCTATTTCAGTGCGTCGGATGAGCGTATTCTCGAAATTCCTGTTTGGAAAGTAAATAGAATATATTTTGAACCCAAAATTTTCATAAGTTATGAATTGCACTTAAAAATTTGCCGTAAAGAAAAGGTAAATATCCTGGAATAAATGTTGTCAGGCATTTCCCGTTTTAAAAACGTATATATTGACGTAAAGGGCTGTGGTGGCCGATGTGGTAACGTCCCTGACTGGTGAACGTCAAACAGAGATTCGAGGCCAGCTCAAACTCGTTAGTTCTTTCGATCGCCACAACCTCACCATCCTTATGAGCTAAGGATGGGGTGTTTGGGGAGAGCCTGTAGGTCTATCTGCTGAGTCTTCAGCACCCATTGCCTGGCTCTCCCTGGTCCTACATTTGATGGAGAGGGGGCTTGGGGGCTGATCATATGTATATATGATCAGTCTCTAGGGCATTGTCCTGCTAGATAGGGCAAGGTCACTGTCCCTTGCCTCTATCTTTCATGAGCGACCTTTGAACCCTTAAAACGAGTGATATTATGGTCTCCAATCGTAAAAGATAGATAAAAAAAGTAGGGTAAATTTACGGTCGCCTGTATTTTACTGAAATACGACTGAAAAAATAATATTTTTAACGGAGAATTACCTATTAGAATTACAATTTTTATTTAAAAGTGTGGCTTATTTTGTATTCAATTGAATGATGCAGCTTTCTGGAAATGAAACAATACTGCAGCCCATTTCTTTTAGCGAGGCAGATTTGCACCGACTCGCAACGGTGCCCTTTTAGCTCGGAAAAGTTCCCTGATCGCTGATTGGTTAGAATTATCTTGTCCAACCAATCAGCGATCAGGAAACTTTTCCGAGCCAAAAGGGCACCGCTGCGAGTCGGTGCAAATACGCTTCGCTAATAGAAATGGACTATAGTACAATGGTAACGTGTTTGCTTAGCAATCGCATGGCGGCAGATCGATCCCAGTCCGGGACTATGAATTTAATTTTTTTTATGGGGAGGCCATTACTCTAGTTGAGCATCACAGTGGGTGGTTTGGACTTGCCCGGCTTACGTTCTGGTGAGCATCTGTTCTGATGAAACTAGAACTGAACCCAGACACCTTTAACCTTCAGGATGCTTCACTTTTATTACACAACTTGACACTAAATATTTTTGGAATTTGTTTTTGAAATGTCTCCTCGTATCTTTCTTTTTTTTTATCTTTTTCCATCTTATTTGCTTCATAATTTTCATTCTTCATAAACGTCTTTCTATTTTTCAAAGCAATGTATTAAAATACTGCAGTTGCTGTTAATGAAAGTTTACTAATTATTAAGAATTCTGAAAGATTCAACATTTTTATAAACTTTTTCAGTTTGCTATTTCATGAAGTGAATATTTTGTTATTCAATAAAATTTATTTATTTGTATATCAATAAAGGTCTTTAGATATTTTGTTTTTAGTTTTCCTTTTATATGAAATGGATATTTTGTCATTTCATAATATTTCAATTTACTATTTTATGAAATGAAAATTTCGTTATTTCATAACATTTATTTATTTTCATATCAATAAAGGTCTTTTAATATTTTTCAGTTTTCCTATTATATGAAATGGATATTTTGCTATTTCATAATTTTTCAGTTCACTGTTTCATAGAATATTTTGTTATTTCATAAAATCTATTTATTTGTTTATCA
>NC_090740.1:117009023-117024023 GCF_036898095.1 Palaemon carinicauda | reverse complement strand
TAAATGCTTTAATTGGAAGGTCAAAAGCAGCTGTCGAAAGTAGCTGTCGAAGATTAAATGCTTTAATTAGGAGGCCATAGGTAGCTGTCAAAGGTAGCTGTCGAAGATTAAATGCTTTAATTAGAAGATCAAAGGTAGCCGTCGAAGGTAGCTTTCGAAGATTAAATGCTTTAATTGGAAGGTCAAAAGCAGCTGCCGAAGGTAGCTGTTGAAGATTGAACGCTTTAATTGGAAGGCCATAAGTAGCTGTCAAAGGTAGCTGTCGAAGATTAAATGTTTTAATTAGAAGATCTAAGGTAGCTGTCGAAAGTAGCTGTCGAAGATTAAATGCTGCAATTAGGAGGCCATAGGTAGCTGTCAAAGGTAGCTGTCGAAAATTAAATGCTTTAATTAGAAGATCAAAGGTAGCTGTCTGAAGTACCTGTCGAGGATTAAATGCTTTAATTGGAATGTCAAAGGTAGCTGTCGAAGATTAAAAGCTTTAATAGGAAGGTCAAAGGTAGCTGTCGAAGATTACATGTTTTAATTGGAAGGTCAAAGGTAGCTGTTGAAGATAGCTGTAGAAGCTACCTGTCGAAGATTAAATGCTTTAATTGGAAGGTCAATGGTAGCTGTCAAAGATGAAATGCTTTAATCGGAAGGTCAAAGGTAGCTGTCTAAGTTAGCTGTCTAAGTTAGCTGTCGAAGATTAAATGCTTTCATTGGAAGGTCAAAGGTAGCTGTCAATGGTAGCTGTCAAAGATTAAATGCTTTAATTGGAAGGTTAAAGATAGCTGTCGGAGGTAGTTGTCGAATATTAAATGCTTTAATTGGAAGGTCAAAGGTAGCAGTCTAAGTTAGCTGTCGAAGATCAAATGCTTTAATTGGAAGGTCAATGGTAGCTGTCGAAGATTAAATTGGAATCGGGGGGGGGGGGGGGTATACGCTAACGTTTGCCGAAGTACATTATTAGTTCACCAGACTGAGTGAAGTTTAGATGGGAATTGGAAGAATGTACACATAAGGGAAGATCGGGGAATATAGCCAAGACGCAGTTAATAATATTTAGGGTTACATCATGAATAAAATGTGAGGTCTTGTTAAATCCCTTATTAGAAAGACAGTATGATATTTTTGAAAGTATTACCCCTTTTAGCTAAGTATAAAAACAACTTATTATTATTATTATTATTATTATTATTATTATTATTATTATTATTATTATTATTATTATTATTATTATTATTATTATCCACCAACCCCCATGTGTTCAGGTTTGGAAATAAGGGTCTCATGATTAATCTAGTCAAAAGGAACGCCAAAGACCAATAATCAGACAAACTTCATGACCAGATTTTCACAGAACATTAGAAATCACAAGATGAGCCTTACAAGAATCAAAGCCTTGTGAATGCTAAACTGCAAATTAGTTAACAGATGATATCTTTTAGTACAAGCATTTCAAACTTTTTGTCAGAAGACTGAAAATATTTAGATAATATAGAAGTGTTTGTTTAGTAATTTCTAAAGTTAGAGCTACAATCATAACATTTAGTGGATGAATAAATATTATAAAATTCTCCAAAAAGCCACAAACATGTTTTCATAGAAACTGAAAAAAGAGAGTCCAATGTAAGACTAAAATTATGCTGCACGTAAGGCTCTTCAGTAAACACAAAATCATTTTATTCAATAATGGTTTTGCCATGGGCTTCCCTTTATCAGCCCCAATGGCAAACATATTTTTTAAGCTTTTATAAAAAAAGAGATTGACTGAATGACCAGAGGGTTTAAACCTCTGTTATATATAAGATTTGCTGATGCTACTCTTCTGATCTTTAGGAATAGAAGCCATGTTTAAAGGTTTAAAGGTCCCTCATGTATGGCAGAGGCAAAGGACAGTGACACTGCCCTATCAAGAAGGGCAATTTCCTGGAGACTGACCATATATCAGTGCCCAAGCCCCCTCTCCTCCCATGCTAGGGCCAAGGAAGGCTAGGCAATGACCTCTGATGACTCAGCAGATAGACCTATAGGCTCCCCTAAACGCCCCATCCTTAGCTCACAAGGATGGTGAGGATGCAGCGATCAAAGAAACTAACGAGTTTGAGCGGGATTCGAACCCCAGTCTGGTATTCACCAGTGATGGAGGTTACCATTTCGGCCACAACAAGTTCCTACAGTACCTGAACAGTATGCAGAGAAGTATCAATTTCAGAGTATAAAAACGAGCATGAGAATCAACTTAGCTTTCTTGAAACGAATCTTAAAGAGAGTTTTAATAAAGAAGATTTATTTTCGACTTTGGAGTTATTAAGAAACGGGGTAAACATACACGTGTGGCAATACTTCAGCTTATAACTCCAATTAAAACTTAGTTTTAACTTTCCTTCAATATGTCTAAGTTTGGAACTCATTATCATTAGAAAGTCAACGGAACAATCGCATAGGAATCGCAGTGTTAAAACAATTATTTATGATTTTGATTTTGATTTTAACAGTGATAATTTGTTTATGTTAAACTTCATGTGAAGTATTCCCAGAAAGAGGCAGCATATAAAAAAATATATAGATAAAGGGTAATTAAGATATAAATTACAGGGCAAATTAAAGAATTGATAGCATTAGTAACGCAAGAATACAATATATTAGTTACAAAAACCAGATCGTTTCTTTTTAATTACAAGCAAAATAAAAGCTGCCGATACTCTTCAACTGAATTGAAAGAAAGGAACAAAAGCCCAAGATTGAGACTGAGCGGGCTATTCAAGGCATACGCGCTGTTTTATAAGCCCTTTTTCCATTTGAGCTTTGAAATCTCTGGCGCGTGAGGCTGAATCTTGCTAAGGGACTTCGTGGTGATGAGCTTATCCCAAAAAAGTGTAATGAAAACGAAAGGCCGAGTGCCATTTAAAGCTTTAAAGGTCACTCATGAATGGCAGAGGCAAGGGATAGTGACATTGCTCTAATAAGCAGGAAAATGTCCTAGAGACTGACCATATGATCAACGCCACCCAGGCTCACTCTCCACCCAGGGTATTATTATTATTATTATTATTATTATTATTATTATTATTATTATTATTATTATTATTATTATTATGTTGTTATTGTTATTGTTATTATTATTATTATTATTATTATTATTATTATTATTATTATTATTATTATTATTGATAGCTAAACTACAACCTTAGTTGGAAAAAGCAGGATGCTGTAAGGCCAGGGGCTCTAAAAAGAAAAAAAAAATAGCCCAGTGGAGAAAGGAAATATAGAAATAAATAAACTATATGAAAAGTAATGAATAAAGAATATAGATATCTTAATGAAATTAACAACGTTAAAATATATATGTCCTATATAAACTATAAAGAGAGGCTCAGATCAGCCTGTTCAACGTCAAAAGTTTGAACTTCTGAAATTTAATTGAAGCATCGGGGTTGAACAACTTACGATTAAACTTCCCATGGCTATGAGATACAATGATGGAATCAGTCAGTCCACTTACCAACTTTTGTTGGTCAATTTCCTGAATAAGATCAAATATAGGGAAATATATGATTGAAGATAAGACCCAAGAAAGTAGACTGAGGTGGTACGGTCATGTCATGAGAAGAGATGCACGGTATAATGGAGGAGAGTGATGAGATGGAAGTGCAGGGAACGAGAAGGAGGGAGAGACCAAAGCTAAGTAGGGTGGACTCTATCAAGGATGACCTTCGATCAAAGGATTAACTCGGTGATGAAGTGTGGGACAGAGGTAGATGGAGAAAGCTGACCAGAAACATCGACCCCACATAGAAGTTGGAAAAGATGTAGACAAAGAAGAAGAAGAAGAAGAAGAAGAAGAAGAAGAAGAAGAAGTGTCCAGGCCGAAATTTGTACCACAGGCTTATTGCAAAAATGAAAAAAAACATAATTTTTCATGTTTCGAATTCTCTATTGTAATTGAAAAACAGAGATAAAGAGCGAAAAGGGTTTTGAGAAAGAAAATATATAGCAAAGGAAATAATTCAATTGGAAATACATCGAAATGAACATTTTAAAAAACGACGTTATTATTTGCAACAGAAACAAACGATGAAAGAAACAAACAGGCAAATAAATGCAATATTGCAAGTCGTAAAGAATCGAAGGTAAATATAGATAAAAAGAAAGAGTAAAAATCTTGTGAATATTTTCAAGGAAATGAAATAAAAATATAAAGAAGATTATAAGAAAAATTTAGAGAAAGGCAGAGAATTAGACACTCTGGGGAAATGAAATTCTAACGAAGAAAACAAAGGAAAAAGTACGATGAATTCGTTCTTGAATATTCTGAAATATATTTTTTACGTAGTAATTTTTACGAAGTAATAGTAATAGTAATAGTAATAGTAATAGTAATAGTAATAGTAATAGTAATAGTAATAGTATTTGTTATTCTACTTTGGATTATATTTTTTTATGACTTTACAAAAAATAAGGTTCTTTGTTCTTTGTTTGGTATGATCCGTTCTAAAGTAAAGTCTGTTTTTTAATGGTAGCTTCCTTCCCGAGGTTCTTTATATATATATATATATATATGTGTGTATATTACAGTATGTATATATACAATATATATATATATATATATAGATACACACACACACACACACACATATATATATATATATGTTTATATACAGCATATATATAAATATATATATATATATATATACAGTATACAGTATACAGTATATATATATATATATATGTATATATATACTGTATATATACAATATATATATATATGTATATTATATATATTATATGTATATATATATACATATATATGTGTATATATACAGTATGTATATATGCAATATATATATATATATATACTGTATATATATAATAAATATATATATATATAGATACACACACACACACATATATATATATGTTTATATACAGCATATATATAAATATAAATATAAATATATATATATATATATATATATACAGTATACAGTATATATATATATGTGTAATATATATATATACTGTATATATACAATATATGTATATATATATATATATATATAAATTTATGTGTGTACATACATATATTATATATACATTTTATATATATATATATAATATTTATATAGCCTAAATATATATATATATATATATATACAGTATATATATACACATATGTATATATATATATATATATATTTGTACTTCATCTGCTCTAATAATGTTGCTAACAACGTTATTTATTTACATTAATTTTGTACAATATCTATATTTAGTAATGTGTACATGATTATGTAGAGAGAGAGAGAGAGAGAGAGAGAGAGAGAGAGAGAGAGAGAGAAAGCTGGCATAATCAAAGTGGTTCCCTTCATCGAAGAAGTTAAAATACCTTGCAGCCTATTATGGACAGAACTGTTGTTTGATTAATATTAACTTTAGTAACATTTCGGTATTAGTTTTAGACGCCTTGAATTCTCCTAAATTATATTTATCGATGGTTATTTGCAGCTTAATAATAATAATAATAATAATTATTATAATAATTATTATTATTATTATTATTATTATTATCAACTAAGCCACAGTCATTGTTGGAAAAGCAAGATGCTATAAGCCCCATGGGGCACTAACATATCAGACAGGCCTAGTGAGGAAAGGAATAAGGCAAAAAAATTAAAACATAGGAAAAGTAATAAACGAAAACAAAAATAAATCTGTCATATACAAACTATGGAGAGAGACTTACGTCAACTGTTCTACATAAAAAAATTCGCTGAATGTTTTTAACTTCTGAAGTTTCACTGATTTACCTGCCCGTTTAGGGAAACCATTCCACACACTGTTTCCAGCTGGAATAAAACTTCTGGAGTAATGCGTAGTGTTGAGCTTATGTTGTAGAAGGGCAGACTGTTGGAATTAGTTGGATTCATTAATTCCTGTAGACCTCGTGAAAAGCTAAGATGTCTAACAGCTGTAAATTACAGCTGGACAACACTATGTTCAGCAAAAGAAAACTATTGGCAACACTGTCTTGTAAAACAAAGTCGCCGAGCTGGTAAACACGTGATCAAAAGCATCCTTATTAATTTTACTAAATGCTGCTAAGCAAATAAAAATATTTTTTTGTATGGCGCAGACAGCCTCTATAATGTTTATAATGCTTCTAGTTGAAAAGGTATCACTGTCTACAACACCACATTCACTAACTGCACACCTTCTACAACAGCTACAAGGCTTCTGGACCCCAAAAATCACTGGCTACACAACCAAATTGCACTTTTAAAGTCGGCTCATGAATGGCAGAGGCAAGGACAGTGGCATTGCCCTAGCAAGCAGGACAATGCCCTAGAGACTGACCATATTACATATGATCAGTGCACAAGCTCCTTCGCCACCCAAGCTAGGCAATGGCTGCTGAGGACTCAGCAGATAGACCTATAGGGTCCCCCAACCCTCCATCTTCAGCTCACAAGGATGGTGATGGTGCAGCGACCAAAGGAACTAACGAGTTTGAGCGGGACTCGAACCCCAGTCTTACAATCACTAGGCAAGGGACGTTACCACCAGGCCACCACAACCCTAACACAGTTTTGCTAACACAGCGATGCCCGCTACAATTTATAGCTATCAAACGTCTCCTTCGCATTCCCTCGAAGTATACCGGAATTAATAAAGACATCTGTACAGTCTGGGAAAATATAAATGAAAAGGATGGCCAGGAATTATGAAAAATCTTATGTATTATGCATAAAGAATTAACTGAAGGATGGTGCCACAGGTTAATATCAAGATTAGGAACAAGAAATTTAATAGGACCGCAAGTTTTTGTTCAACAACGTAAGATTAGAGTCAACAGCTTTAAACATGGGACTTAGCTACACAATTGATCGAAATAATACAATGCAATTGGCTATGAATAATGCTGTAATCAAGATAACCCTTTATTATTAACTTGAGATACTCAGTAATTCGGTAATAATTAAAAAAAAACTTCGAGTTTCCCTAAATTCGGTACACAATTGATCGAAGTAATACAATGCAATTGGCTATGAATAATGCTGAAATCAAGCTAACCCTTTATTATGAACTTAAGATACTCAATAATTAAGTAATGATAATAAAAAAGAAAATCAATAGTTTCCCTAAAATCGATATTTTTGTTGTTAGCTATATTAAAGCCAATCACCTTTCAGAGTTTTTCATTCGCAAACACGACAGAAGGAAAGTTAAGAAATGTAGGTTTATGCTGTTCTGTTTGCTTTGTTGATATTTTAAAGAATTTTATGGAAGGTTATTTACATCATTCAGTGACATTTTTATTGTTTTAAGTTTCATTTCATACCCCGATGTCTCCGATACTTTTGGATACCATGTGCTGAATATCGTTAGCACTGCTAGAGGAATAAATAGCACTGCTAGAGGAATAAATGGCACTGCTAAAGGAATAAATGGCACTGCTAGAGGAATAAATAGCATTGCTAGAGGAATAAATGGCACCGATAGAGGAATAAATGGCACTGCTAGAGGAATAAATAGCACTGCTAGAGGAATAAATGGCACTGCTAGAGGAATAAATAGCATTGCTAGAGGAATAAATGGCACTGATAGAGGAATAAATGGCACCGATAGAGGAATAAATGGCACTGCTAGAGGAATAAATAGCACTGCTAGAGGAATAAATGGCACTGCTAGAGGAATAAATAGCATTGCTAGAGGAATAAATGGCACCGATAGAGAAATAAATGGCACTGCTAGAGGAATAAATGGCACTGCTAGAGGAATAAATGGCACTGCTAGATGAATAAATGGCACCGATAGAGGAATAAATGGCACTGTTAGAGGAATAAATGGCACTGTTAGAATAATAAATGGCACTGCTAGAGGAATAAATGGCACTGCTAGAGGAATAAATTGCATTGCTAGAGGAATAAATGGCACCGATAGAGGAATAAATGGCACTGCTAGAGGAATAAATAGCACTGCTAGAGGAATAAATGGCACTGCTAAAGGAATAAATAGCACTGCTAGAGGAATAAATGGCACTGCTAGAGGAATAAATGGCATTGCTAGAGGAATAAATAGCACCGATAGAGGAATAAATGGCACTGCTAGAGGAATAAATAGCACTGCTAGAGGAATAAATGGCACTGCTAAAGGAATAAATAGCACTACTAGAGGAATAAATAGCACTGCTAGAGGAATGAATAGCATTGCTAGATGAATAAATAACACCGCTAGATGAATAAATGGCACTGCTAGGTGAATGAATAGCACTGCTAGAGGAATAAATAGCACTGCTAGAAGAATAAATAGCACTGCTAGAGGAATAAATAGCACTGCTAGAAGAATAAATAGCACTGCTAGAGGAATAAATAGCATTGCTAGAGGAATAAATAACACTGCTAGAGGAATAAAAAGCATTGCTAGATGAATAAATAGCACTACTAGAGGAATAAATAGCATTACTAGAGGAATAAATAGCACCGCTAGAGGAATAAATAGCACTGCTAGATGAATAAATGGCGCTGCTAGGTGAATAAATAGCACTGCTAGAGGAATAAATAGCACTGCTAGAGGAACAAATAGCATTGCTAGATGAACAAATAGCATTGCTAGATGAATAAATAGCACTGCTAGAGGAATAAATAGCACCGCTAGAGGAATAAATAGCACTGCTAGATGAATAAATGACGCTGCTAGAGGAATAAATAGCACTGCTAGAGGAATAAATGGCACTGCAAGATGAATAAATGGCACTGCTAGAGGAATAAATAGCATTGTTAGAGGAATAAATAGCATTGCTAGAGGAATAAATAGCATTACTAGAGGAATAAATAGCACTGCTAGAGGAATAAATAGCATTGTTAGAGGAATAAATAGCATTGCTAGAGGAATAAATAGCACTGCTAGAGGAATAAATAGCACTGCTAGATGAATAAGTAGGTCTCGTCATAATACAATACAATACAATGAAAGATTTATTTGAATGTTATTTTTCATAAACTTCTCTTGTAGTTTTTCCTTATTTCCTTTCCTCACTGGGCTATTTTCCCTGTTGGAGCCCTTAGGCTTATAGCATTCTGCTTTTCTAACTAGGGTTTTAGCTTAATAATGATAATAATAATAATAATAATAATAATAATAATAATAATAAAATATGAGATTTTCTTTAAAAACTGCATGGTAAGAATATGTCAATAAACTTTGGCAGTGATTTGCGTGCTCATAAAATACCTCTTTCTAAGCACGAGTACTGCAATAACTACAACTATTGACGCAGCCATGTTCTATAAACCTTTTGTGTTTGAATACCAAAAGTAAAGAAATTCCTACCTGCTGTGAATACACTGCGAGGGGATATGAACTGGCGTTGTTTTTCTTTCGTGTCGTATCCCAATTCTGTCACAGACTCCGTTGTTTGTTCTGTTGGCTCCAAAATTTGGAATGAAAACAGCATAAAACTATCTTTTTTCCAAACTGGAAATACCAGTAGATTTAAAATTTCTGTTCATATGAGTCGTGGTATGACAATGAAACAATATTCAACATTTTATAGATTTCAGAACAAAGCTCTCAGAGGAATATTGGGAGTTAAATGGCAAGACAGGGTTAGAGAGGAAACTATAAGAGAAATTACTCTAGTGTCATATGTGGATGAGATCATGATAAGGGGTAGATGGAGATGGTTTGGGCATGCTCTTCGCACTCCCCAAGAGAGATTAGTTCACCAAACTATCAACAGGGCTCAACAAGGCACTAGGAGAATTGGAAAACCCAGGCCTACATGGCTGAGGACTATGAAACGTGAAGTAGGAGACGATGAATGGAAAAGTATTGATTTAAAAGCTCAAGATAGAGACGACTGGCGAAATCTAACCGAGGCCCTTGCGTCAATAGGCGTAGGAGGAGACGATGATGTTTCATAATAATAATAATAATAATAATAATAATAATAATAATAATAATAATAATAATAATAATAATAATAATAATAATAATAATAATAATATGAGGTATTCAACCATGTAACGTGTTTATCCTTACGTTTAAAATGTTGAGTAGTATAGATACTTTATAAACTTTTAAGCAACGGAATTTCTTCTAATGTGGTAACATGGCATCTAACTGTGATTTTTGCGATATATACTTTCCTTTTATATATGATTGATTAAATTTTTTGGGGCATTCCAAACTAATTATATACGTAGACAACTGGAAATGTGATCTGGTTGCTAAGGCCATAATATTATAGATTTAATGCAGGCTTTGATGTTACCATGAAGTGATCAGTTTTTTTCTGGTCATTAATTTATCATTCGATTTCTAATTTCTCCTAATTATTATTATTATTATTATTATTATTATTATTATTATTATTATTATTATTATTATTATTATTATTAGCTAATCTACAACCCTAGTTGGAAAGGCAGGATGCTATAAGGCCAAGGGTTCCAGCAAGGAAAAATAGCCCAGTGAGGAAAGTAAACAAGGAAATATACTACAGTAAATTTTTAACTGAGAATAAAGTTTTATTTTTGACTAATATGATCAGTGACTTCATACGGATATTTTCCATTTCAAAATGTCAACATTAACCAACATATCTCTTATCGCTTTTCCTAAAATAATTCTTTCCAATTTCTAGCAAACTTGATATTTTAAGACTGTAATTTTTGCCTAAAGAACTCGGAACCCTAAGGAGTTGTCATGCTAGAATTTCGAGTGAACCTTTGAAGATACAGAAAACAGTTCCTGGTGACGTAAGTGGCGTAAATGAGTTTCCATAATGATGGAAAACGTGGAACGTCTTTTTTCCCCTGTGTTGTGAGAAAGAATTTCTTTGGTAGCGATATTTTCTGGAAAAGCTCTTCTCTTCAGATTTTGCTTTTCCTTTTCGTATGTGTTTTCCTCTCGTTTCCACATTCATTTCTTATGCATTTTAGTTTGTCAAATATGTTCGTATGTATGTATATATATACTGTATATATATATATGTATATATATATATATATATATACATATATATACTGTGTGTATATATATATATATATATATACACATACATATATATTTATATATACATATATGTATATATAAATATATGTATATTTATAAATATATATATATATATATATATATATAAATATATATGTATATATATAAATATATATGTATATATGCGGTATATATATATATATATATATACGGTATGTAAGTATATATATATATATATATATACTGTATATATATGTACATACATATATATACCGTATATATGTATATGTATATATATACACACATATATACACACACGCATATATATATATATATATATATAAATACACTCTGTTTAAATGCGTAAGAAGTGAATATGGAAATGAGATAAAAAACACTTACGAAAAGGAAAAGCTAAAAATCAGAGAGGAGCTTTTCCAGGAAATATCACTACCAAAGAAAGTCTTTCTCACAACACAGGGGAAAAAAAAAACATTGCACGTTTTCCAGCATTATGGAAACTCATTTGCGTCACTTGCGTCAGCAGGAACTCTTTTCTGTATCTTCAAAAACACTCTCGAAATTCTGGCATGGCACCCCGGGTTTCCCGTTCAAAGATGTTGCCGAGTTCTTGAGTGAAAATGAAAGTTCTGGAATTTCGAGTTTGTTTGAAATTGGAAAAGAATTATTTGATTATTTTAGGAACACGAGAAGAAGAAGAAGCGGTGCGTTAATGTTGACATTTTGTGAAGAATTTTTCTGTGTGAAATCATTGTTCATAATGATAATGATAATAATAATAATAATAATAATAATAATAATAATAATAATAATAATAATAATAATAATAATAGCTAAGCTATATCCTTAGTTGGAAAAGCAAGATGCTATAAGCACAAGGGCTCCAACCAAGGAAAAAATAGCTCATCGAGGAAAGGAAATAAGGAAATAAATAAACGATCTGAGAAATAATGAACAATTATAATAAAATATTTTATAAACAGTAATGTATCAAAATAGATATTTCATAAATAAACTAGCATTGGAAACGTTTTTGTTTTAGCTAAAAAATACAGTACACTGATAGATAATAAAAACGAATTGAAATAGAATTGATATCCTAATAGCTTTGAAAAAAAAAAAAAACTATATGAATAAAATACAGTACCTTATATCAGTTTTTATTAGCTTAACACCCTCCCTTGAATTACGTATAACTTTACAAAACTTGTTGATTAACATATGCGCTGCTTGAAAGGAGAATCTATAAGATTGGAAGATTTATATTTACTGTCATGTCTCACACTTCTTCAATCATTTTCCTCATTTATATATTCTATATAAGAGCTAGAGAATAGCGAAAAAACATAAAAGATGAAAAGATTTATATTAGCACTGTTATTTCTCACACTCTACACTCACTTTCCTCATTTATATATTCTACTTAAGAGCTGGAGAATAGCGAAAAACATGAAAAATTTAAAGATTTATATTTGTACTGTAATTTCTCACATGTCTACACTCACTATCCTCATTCAAAAGTTTTATTTAATAGCTGGAGAATAGCGAAGAACATAAAAGATTTAGATATTTATATTAATACTGTAATTTTTTACACTTCTACACTCACTTTCCTCATTCATAAGTTCTTTTAAGAGCTGCAGAATAACGAAAAACATGAAAAATTTAAAGATATATATTAGTACTGTCATTTCTCACACGTCTACACTCACTTTCCTCATTCATATATTCTATTTAAGAGCCAGAGAAAAGTGAAGAATATTAAGAGTTAATACTGAACGTCCAAAGAATTTGAAATATTTGATTTTCTTGCTTGAGGGTACACTCGAGCACAATATCCTAGCTTATTTCTCTTCTTCCTGTTTTGTTAAAGTTTTTGTAGTTAATATAGGAAATATTTATTCTAATGTTGTCACTGTTCTTAAAATATTCTATATTCCATTTTTCTTTTCCTCACTGGGCTATTTTCCCTGTTGGAGCTTCTGGGCTTATAGCATCCTGCTTTTCCAACTAGGGTTTTTACAGTTTATATAGGAGATATTCTTCATTTTAATGTTGTTACACTTCTTGAAATATTCTAGTTTCCTTTTTTCCTTTCGTCACTGGGCTATTTTCCCTGTTGGAGCTTCTGGGCTTATAGCATCCTACTTTTCCAACTAGGGTTGTAGCTAAGCAAGTAATAATAATGATAATGATAATAGTAACAATGGAGAGATGGCTCAGCTCAGATGTAATAAACATTGTCTAGAAAATGAATAGTTTAAACTTTGAAAATGAAACAGAATTAATTTCAGGAAAATGACAGTAAAGTAAATAGAGAGTATATGGAATGAGGAAGCAGATTATTAATAGAATCATAGCTTAAAGGGACGAGTGAAATGTGTTGGGTTGACAGTTAAAGGAAGCAAGACCTGTGTATGAATAAGCAAATACTTTATTAGCATATCAAAGAGAACTTAAAAACCAGTTGAAAGCGCTGAAAATTAAAAGCACTAAAATAAGTATGCAAGGTGAAGTGCCAATCTCTCCACCTCATATGGAATATTAATGGCCGATGACAGCTGCAGGCAGACAGGCCATAGAACGGCCTGCCCGGAAGGTGCAGGCCACGGGCTCTTGCTCTAAAGCAGCCCGTAAAAATGACAGCTCTACACACGAGCCTCTTAAGCGGGGTTTACACGCTCGAACGGTTCGTCGAACCCGGTTGTCGATCCTGCTTCTCAAACGGGTTGAAGACTTGGAGTCAGCCACAAATGCATAAGGTTTGTGAGCAATGAAGCCCCGCCACGAAAGTCAGGCGAGAACAGGCTTTCTTCGAACCGTTCGACGAACGTGTTCGACAACCATATACCCCGTTCACACGTTCGAACAACACTTCAAACACTTGGTTGTCGAACCACGTTCGACCGTGTAAACCCACCTTTAAATATAGGCCTTTGGATACTGAATCTGTTATTCATGCGAAAACTTGAGTATTAACCCCCCTAAAAACAATATTGCAAAAAGATAAACATGTTTACAGAGATATTTCAGAAATTACAGACTGTACTGACCACCAGATTACAAAACGTGGAACATCCCGAAGACAAAATGGTACACTGTTAAAAATTTGCTGTAAAAAAACGGTAAAAATCCTGGAATATATGTTGCCAGCCATTTACAGTCTTAAAAACGGATATATTGACATAAAGGAGTGATATTGTAGTCACTAAACAGTAGATTACAATAAGAAAGTATGTTAAAAGTACGGCCGCCTGTATATTACTGAAATACGGCTACGAACAGTATATTTCTACGGAGAATTTCCGATTAAATTACGGGTTTTTTGAACAGTGTAATTTAGAATTAGAAGGGGAAAGGATGTTGAAGCCTTTTCGGGAGCTGTTCTTTCTCATCAAAGGACTTTCTTGAGGCGATTACCTTTCTTTTGTCCTCCTCAGAAGAGTGACTCTGAAGCCCTATGGATGTAACAGAAGGTCAAAAGATCATTGTTTATGAGAGGGCCCTCTAAGACTCTCTCTCTCCCACCTCTCTTTTGTCCTGTTAGGTTGCCCTATCTGTTGTCTTGTAAGGTAGCCTATCTCTCTCTCTCTCTCTCTCTCTCTCTCTCTCTCTCTTTCAATTCGCTCTTTATTTCAATTCGCTCTTTATTTCAATTCGTTCTATCCAAGAGGAAATGGAGTCTCCGTAGATGGACTGGAAAGTCTTCGAGGCATCGAAAATCCTTGTAACTCCTTACAACGTGCTCTCTCTCTCTCTCTCTCTCTCTCTCTCTCTCGTTCAAAATTCAATTATTACTTCCCTCGGTGTGGTCATATTTCTGTTTTAGTCTTGTGTACATTCTCTCTCTCTCTCTCTCTCTCTCTCTCTCTCTCTGTATCCAAGAGCTAATGGATTTTCCTCGAATGTACTAAAGTCTTTGAGACATCCAAAACCCTTGTAATGATGAGTAATGTAAAAGCAGATATCATATCTTACTTTCCAATATCCATCATTTCT
>NC_090740.1:116996926-117001023 GCF_036898095.1 Palaemon carinicauda | reverse complement strand
AGGTCTTCAATGTATGTAAGCCCAGAAAGAGTACAAAAGAGCGGATTTTTTGAAGTGTTGTCAACTAACATGGATGAATGGTCAATTCTTTTTACATTCTTCAGAGTTATGGACTTGTGAGAGTTATTAATTCTTTAGACTGTTTTGCTACTTTAAAAATATGTTGAGGTTTTTAAACTCTAATATTGGTGTCCAGGTACAGAGGCAATTGATGCTTTAACTTGAGGTTTGGTGCTTATACCAAAGGTTATTAATAAAATGGAGGTAAAAATTCTTGAGTAGAATATTCCTGAGTGAAAGTCCTCTGCATCTTGACTGTTCATATTAACGAGGGAAACTTTATTGTTAAACTTTGAGTGTTTACGTAACAAAGGTTTTATTACACGGCATAGATAAGGAGAGAGAGAAAAAAAAAAAGGAAATTTTTCGCTGAAATTTAACTTTGATATAGAAGGTAAAGGTTTTTGAAATTTCAAGTATATATGTACATTGTTTTATTTTTGGAATCTGCTTTCCAGGATCGTGAATGCAATGAAATGCCAGCAGTCGTCTTTAACGGTGGCATCTAATTTGGACAGGAAATTGGGGGACCTCAGTTGTCATGACCATCTTCTATCATCGATGAATGGCAGCACCGACAAGGCCTACAAATTTGTCTTTCATCAAAGAGAATCTTACAATAATGGTCACGAGCAAAGCGAAATGCCATTGTATGTTGCTTTATTATCACGCTTCTATTAGATTCCGGCGTTTTAGTGATCTCCAGTGATCAAGCTATTTATGCCATAACGTGCATGCATGAAATGAGGGGTTACATAGATCCAACGGAAAGTTCACTTGTTAAATCTTTGCAAGCACCTGTGAAACATTAAGCTGGTAGATCGGTGCATACAAAGGATCTTTTTGATAATATGGTGTTGCAGAATCCGGGCGGATTATATTTTCCTATATTGAAAAACTTCTTTTTTATTTTGATAGATCATTAAAGTTTTCTTATCTGAGATTTGGGGAATTAAGTTTGTTGTAATTTGAAGATTTCTTGGTTGAACAGGAAAAAAAAAAATTAAATCACCAATACTGTTTAGTTTTTGATATCGGAAGTTATCACAAATGCTTTTCCATATTTGATGTATTTTGCTTGATGCAGAGGAAGCTGGAATGATTTTGTCCTTTGATCGATTTCTCTTTAAGAAGTTTTTTAAAAGCTCCTGTAATGTAACCAAACATAATTTTTTGTTAAAACTGTGGCTACAAGTTCAAACATCGCAAACGATAACGTCAATGATAGTTGTCTTCATAGACATGAGTGTTGGTAGTCTGTTTCAAGTAAACATGTTTGTCAAGGCTTCAAAAAGAGGTTAATGTGTAAATCATTCAATCGGAGCATTTATTTCTCTCTCCATTTTTTTCCTTCTCTCCCTTTCTTTGGTATTATCTAGGGTCAACCGGCACGGTGCGCTATAAGGCAATTTAATGTTTTATTATGTTTATACCTGTAGTATAGCGAAAAATAATTGTCCTAACGACATGTAAGCAGATCTTAAGTGTCTTGTTACTTAAGTTCAGTTGTTATGTAGGCAGTGGCCAATGAGATTTTAGTGTTGGGTGGAACGTATTCAATGTTTGAAGAGGTATTTAGTAAGTGGTCACTTTCTAGCGCACGCTAGCCCGAGCAAGTCGAATTTATTATTAATATTATTATCATTATTATTTATTAGTAGTACAAGAGTGAGGTTCCACCACTCAAATTTGAGTTACTCTGCATTATTGCCGTGGATACACAGGTTTCCATAGTTTTTCAAAACTTGAGATTTTGTTTTTTATCTATGGTTTTTCCTGGGCGGCAGAGGAGGCTTATATGTTAATTTGACAGTTTGTTCATTTTGTTTTAATATGCACTGCTATATCAGTACAGAAGTTTGTAGAAATTATTAGAATGTGATGTTATATCTAAATTGTTTTTTAAAAAGTATGATTCATTGGAAAAATAAACCTGGCGTCAACCGGCACGGTGCGCTATAAGGCAATTTAATGTTTTATTATGTTTATACCTGTAGTGTAGAGAATGCGGAGTGAAGTGAGGACCTAAAATTTTTTGGTGTTATACAAATGTTTTGATTCCGTTTCGATATGCCTATAATTTTCATATGCAAATCACAGGTCGCAGTATCTACCCCCCCCCCCTTTTTTTTGGGGGGGGGTTATACATATGTTTTGATTCTGTTTTAATATGCTTGTAATTTTCGTATGCAAATTACAGTCCCCTTTACTTTTTTCTACACAGTTACATTTTTTTTATTTTAATCATCAGAGTCATATTACTTATTTATGGTTTCTTTTCAGAATTTGATTTTCCCGTTTAAGACAAATGAATCACTTCATAAAACCGTTCAGGAGCCAGTGACCTTCGTAGTTGTTACGCCATTTCGAATCTTACAAGTCAATCAATTGCGAAATAGTTCTTTTTTTACACTGCATATAATTTAGACCCAAAACCATCAGAAAATATATGGAAATATCCGCGTTCTGTAATATCTTTCGAAAATTTTAACCCCCTTTTTTTTCTTTTTCTTTTTCGAGTTTTGCTGTTAATGATCTGAATATATATATACAGTTGAACAGTAGATATTACGCACACCATTATTTCTACGCCCTAATACCATGAGTAAGAGAGTGTATAATTCTGTATTTCTAAGAACTTCATTAGAACGCTCAGTGTTGCAATGAACGCAATAAAAAAGAAAATAACGATGAAAACATCGAGGTATTATTTCCTTCGCTCATTAAGAGCAAATTTCCCTTTGATTTATTCAGAGGATATTTTCGACTCGGCTATTTTTCTTTCCCTGACGGTGTTGCGTCACTCTCACGTCTCCCGAGAGATTAAAGAAGACATTCTTGAGCCTCTGAGGGAAACTGGAACAAGAAGCGCTAGATAAAACGAGGTCTGAGCTTCTTCTGAAATTTCTTTCTTTCGAACTATTCACTGTTTTTAGCTTATTCAGAATAATATATATATATATATATAGATATATATATATATATATATATATATATATATATATATATATATATATATATATATATACATATATATATATATATATGTGTGTGTGTGTATATATATAAATATATAGATATAGACCCCGATGCGAAGAGACATATCATATACCATGGAAATATTGGAATTGTTATAAAATCCTCTATGAATCCATCTCTTCAACATGGATCACCAGCATAATACTTTCTATTTTATCACAAATTAATTTGCAAACAATAAAGGAAACTTTAACAAAATTACTCGAGAAGCTAATGAATAGTAGTAAATATAATTGTAGTAAAGCATAGGTAGTTTTATGCCAGTAAAGAACAGCCATTATATTTCACAAGTATTGGTAAACTACAATATCATGGTAATACTACATATAGGTCTAAAGGCGGCTTAAAGGCCGCTCATGAATGGCAGAGGCAAGGGACAGTGACATTGCCCTATCAAGCAGGACAATGCCCTAGAGACTGACCATATATACATATGATCAGTGCCTAAGCCCCCTCTCCACCCAAGCCAGGACCAAGGAGGGCCAGGCAGTGGCTGCTGATGACTAAGTAGATAGACCTATAGGCTCTCCCAAAACTCCCATCCGTGGCACACAAGGATGTTGAGGTTGCAGCGACCATAGTAACTAACGAGTTTGAGCGGGACTTGAACCCAGTCTGGTGTTTACCAGTTAGGGACGTTATCACATCGGCCACCACAATCCAAAAGTTAACCTATACAGATTACAGTACGTGATATACAAGTGATTTTAGGGAGAATGATTAAATACATTCTCTTAACCTTGAAATAAGAAAAAAATATAATTTTGATAAAAACAGACAATTATAAATGTTCAAATTCAAAAGTGTTTCAAATTATCAAAGGTTATGAATCTGAGCCCAACCAGCTCACTTTTGCACTTTCTGCTCGTCACATTTTAACACCAGGACAGGTACGTCCTTAAATAGATTAAAGAAGGGACACATTACCTAATTTAACTATATTATAATGTATCAAATTAATTTCCAGCTTTGAATAGAAATGTACAGCATTTATTTCA
>NC_090740.1:116986926-116991926 GCF_036898095.1 Palaemon carinicauda | reverse complement strand
TTATGGATATTTAAAATTCTTTCTTGATAAGCAAAATAACTTCATGAAGCTTATTTTTAGTAAAAATACAATAAACTACGCTTTTATGGATGTGTAAATATTTTTTCTTGATAAACAAAATACGTTCATGAAGATTTTTCTCCAGTGAAAATCCAATAACCTACGCTTTTATGGATATTTAAAATTCTTTCTTGATAAACAAGTTCTTTTAGCGTATTTCATGTTAAAAATACAATCACCTAAGTTTTTTAGGATGTATTTTCTCTCTTTATATACCATCTTTCCCTCTCGTGCCACTGTGAAGGAAGTATTTTACTCCAACATTCCCAATAATTAAAGGATTCAGAAAATGACTATGTGGCATCTCTGTAAATAGGAATATATAAAGCTAACATACACAAACACACAAACACACTTGATTTACATACGAATAGCTGCTTTTAAAGAGCTGCAAATATTCTCATTAATGAAAAGTTTAGGAGTCTATGGTTTTGTAATACGTTTGATATTCCGTTGCCTTTGAAATTGAAATTTGACTATTATCAGCAAATACAGCTTAGTCTCTGTAGTCTCTGTAATTTCAATATCCTTGTGAGCTACTTATATGTTTGAGGAAGCCTAACTGCTGAGTCACCAGCAGCCATTGCCTGGCCTTCCCTGGTCCTAGATTGATTGAGAGGTGAATTGGGGACTGATCATATGTGTATATGGTCAGTGTCTAAATATTGTCCTATCAATTTGAAGGACAAAAATTAGTTTTTCGTTCCAGGAAAAAAAAAAAAAAACGATTAAATACCACTATGAGGAATCATTCGCGTTTCCAGAATCCAATCACCCACAAAATCATCAAGACACCTTTGTCGAATCTCAATGTCTGATAAGTGTTTGTCAATTCCAGGCCAGCATTTGACATTTCCATATCTGACTGAAGATATGCTATTAATATTCATGATTGCTAATTGGATAAACCAAATTTGTATCAATACCGCCTCTCTTACCTTCTGTGTTCAGTAGTTGCTGATGATGGAATGGGGATATTTCAGATATATATATATATATGTATATATATATATATATATATATATATATATATATATATATATATATATATATATATATATATATATATATGACTGTATACATGTGCACATATACAAGCGGCTTTATATATATATATATATATATATATATATATATATATATATATATATATATATATATATATATATATATATATATATATGTATATATATATGCACATATATATACATATATATATATGTACATATATGTATATATATATATTATATATATATATATATATATATATATATATATATATATATATATATATATATATATGTATATATATGTATTTTTGTTAATAATAAGTTGTATACATATATGAATATATATATATATATGTATATATATGTATATATATATATATATATATATATATATATATATATATATATATATATATATATATATATATATATATATATAAATGTAAATAATGCAGTCAAATGTATATTTGCATGTATAAATGTATTTATAAATGCCTCTATATTTATCTATCTATCTATCTATCTATCTTTGTATATATATATATATATATATATACACACACACACACACATATATATATATATATATATTATATATATATATATATATATATATATATATATATATATATATATATATAAAGGTACTTGAGAATAATTCAGTTTATTCTTTTTAATGAACCTTTTTCGATTTCTGTTTTCCATCTGCTTACTGATTTCAAATCCGAGTATCTTCCTTTTTATGGACAATTACTCTGGAAAAATCCCCTGGAACTCGATTTATTTATCATAACCTGTATTCCTTATGTATACTTAAATTACGAATTCTCTGAGCCACATACTGTTGAATGTTTTAAAGCTTAAAGGCACCTCATGAGCTGCAGATGCAAGAGATAGGGAAATGTCCTAGAAACTAATCGTTTGACAATATGATCGATGCATAAGGCTCTCTATACCCAAGTTAGGATCTAGGAGGGCTAGGCAGTGGCTGCTGATGATTCAGCAGGTAGACCTACTCTATAGGCTTTAAGGTTTAAAGGTTGCTCATGAATGGCAGATTCAAAGGACAACAGCAATACCCTACCAGGACAATGCCCTAGAGACTGATCATAAATACATATGTTCAGTGCCTACGCACCCTCTCCACCCAAGCTAGGACAAAGGATGGCCAAACAATGGTTGCTGAGGACTCAGTAGATAGACCAATAGGCTCCCCCAAACCTCAGCTCTCAAGGATGGTGAGGTTGCAGCCACTGGTGGAACTAACGAGTTTGAGCGGGACTCGCACCCCAGTTTGGCAATCACCAGACAAGGACGTAACCATCAGGTCACTACAACCCCTATGAACGTTTGAACATTTTCAATAGGTTATAGCTTATAGAATTTAAATTTTAGTTTCTAGGACATATATTTAATTGGAATACTTTCATGGTATTTCACGCATAGTTGGATATGCTACTTTTTATTGAAGCATACAGTACCAGGTTGTAGTGGCCTGATGTATACTGTATACTTGTATCTGGTTCTAGTAACACTATAGTGTTGATCACACAGCACAGAATTTGAACTTGTTACTTGATATTCATTAAGTGATAATATCAGATGAAAATTTAATTTTTGGTTTTCTTAAGATAATAAAGCGTTTTTAGTAATGTCAATTAATAATAAAAAAAATATAAACTTTCATAGTACGTCTGTGTATTTGCGCACATGTTTTTATATTACCATTATTAGTATTATTATTAGCCAAGCTACAACCCTAGTTGGAAAAGCAAGATGCTATAAGCCCAAGGGCTCCAATAGAGAAAAAATAGCCCAGTGAGGAAAGGAAATAAGGAAATAAATAAATGATGAGAAT
Source organism: Palaemon carinicauda (assembly GCF_036898095.1). Lineage (NCBI taxonomy): Eukaryota > Metazoa > Arthropoda > Malacostraca > Decapoda > Palaemonidae > Palaemon > Palaemon carinicauda. The sequence continues at coordinate 116,988,998 of NC_090740.1, read as the reverse complement.
AAATTAACAATAAATCATTCTAAAAAAAGTAACAACGTCAAAACAGATATGTCCTATATAAACTATTAACAATGTCAAAAACAGATATGTCATATATAAACTATAAAAAGACTCATGTCAGCCTAGTCAACATGAAAAAATTTGCTGCAACTTTGAACTTTTAAAGTTCTACTGATTCAACTACCCGATTAGGAAGATCATTCCACAACTTGGTAACAGCTGGAATAAAACTTTTAGAATACTGTGTAGTATTGAGCCTCATGATGGAGAAGGCCTGGCTATTAGAATTAACTGCCTGCCTAGTATTACGAACAGGATAGAATTGTCCAGGGAGATCTGAATGCAAAGCATGAGAATACAGTAGTTTAAAATAAGTTAAAACAATAAAGCGTTTTCGGTAATGTCAATTAATAGTACAAAAGAAATAAACTTTAAGATTATGTTTGTGCATTTTTGTATATGTTTCTATAACCTTTAAAGCATGAAAATCGTTTAAAAGAAATGAAATTAAGTCCTAAAATATGCGATTGAATCCTATGAATATTTATAAAGACATAAATATCGTTTAATGGATTAAGATCCCCGAGAATCTCATGTACATACTATAGTTAATTCTTTTTAGTGAGGCAGATGTGCACCGACTCGCAAGGGTGCCCTTTTAGCTCGGAAAAGTTTCATGATGGCTGATTGGTTGGACAAGATAATTCTGACTAATCAGAGAGCAGGGAATTTTTCCGAGCTAAAAGGGCACCTATGCCAGTCAGTGCATATGCGCCTCATCAAAATAAATTGAGTGTAGTAGATGTTTGTGCATTTGCGTGCATGTTTGTATAATCAATAAAGAATGAGAATAGTTTTAATGAAATGCAATTGAATCCTAAAATATGTAATTAAATCCTAGATACTTTCAGGAAGAGATAAATATAGTTCACCGAATCAGTATCACCACAGAATCTCATGACCATACAGGTAGATATTATAGTATCAGAACATTATTAGAAAAAAATACTTCACTTTGGAAGACACATCCCTTTGCGACCTCGCTCTGTAACTGATCTTTACGGTAGGCCTTACTACAGATCCCTCCAGATCACTCCTCCAATCCCAGGCTTCACCTCTGATGCACTTTCCTTTCCTTTTTTCTTTCCAGTGTTTTTTTTTTTTCGTTTTTTTTTTTTAGGATTTTCCTTCTCTCGACCAGGTCTTGGTTGTTTTATAGATGGTGGAAATTTATATGGATAAGATCATATTGATGATAGACTATTTAATTTTAATAATGTATCAAAGAATTGTGAATTTATAAACAAATTAACTGAGAGGGGATCTAGTTGAAAAAATAAAATCTTAGTTACATTGTTAATTTATGTGTAATTATAGTAGTATTGTTACCAGAAATGAATTGATAGAAATAAAAACGGGAAATAGTAGATAAACATCAATAAACAATTAGTTAAATATTTAGTATGACAAGTTAATAGTCCCATCAATTCCATATCTAAAGCTTTGCAATTTCTTGACTTTAACATATGATAACTTTTTTTTATCTTTGTGTAATTTAAATGTATACAGTTAACTTCTTAAGAGCTAAATTCGTTATGATTACCTGTAGACTTGATCAATAGTCTCGACCTTGAAGTCTTTTTCAAAACGACCATACCTTTAACAACGATAATTATCATGTATGCTATAAGTAACCCATTGTAACATAACGTTGTCTCCATTATCATGTATAGCATTTTGAATTTTCGTATCAGCAACCATACTCTTTATTTTATTTACTATCTTATCTCTAATCCTGTCACCAGCAAAATTCACAATATTGCCATTTGGAGTAGATCTCTTATTAATGGTATGTCTTCTAGTGTTTTTTTAATATACATGAAGATAAAAATAACATATATTTTTCCTACATGAAACATCATTGATCTTCTTGAGAAAATTAAGCTAGAGTTCATGATGAGGGGATCCGGTATATAACTGACTCACAACTTCCTGTTATTTTGTGGATCGTAAAGAAACAAGATTTAAAAACTTCGATGTTTTTATGTTGACCAGGCTGACATGAGTCTTTT
>NC_090740.1:116959426-116971926 GCF_036898095.1 Palaemon carinicauda | reverse complement strand
TAATAAGGATAATGATAGACTTAGAAAACATAAACTGGCATAATTCAAGGCTCTTCTGTCTCGTTGAACTCATTGAAGCTAAAATGTTCAATATCTCCGTGATATATATATATATATATATATATATATATATATATATATATATATATATATATAATATATATATATATATATATATGTGTGTGTGTGTGTGTGTGTATATATATATATATTTGTATATATATATATATATATATATATATATATATATATATATATATATATATATATATATATATATATATATATATATATATATATACATTCACATACCTTCATGCACATATATATATATACACATATGTAAATATATATATATATATATATATATATATATATATATATATATAGATGTGTATGTGTGTATATATATATATATATACATATATATATATATATATATATATATATATATATATATATATATATATATATATATATATATATATATATATCTATATCTATATATATATATATATATATATATATATATATATATATATATATATATAGATGTGTATGTGTATATTATATGTATGTATATATATATATATATAATATATATATATATATATATATATATATATATATATATATTATATATATATACATACATACATATATAAAACTACACGTGGGTGGTTGTTTCGTCTCCTAACTCTTTGAGAGCATTATCGTTCTTTCTTTTTCATTTACGACCTTTTGGTAACCATTAAATTTCTTCTGACAAAGGAAATGCAAAGAATGAACAAAATGTATACAGAGGATTCTCGTACCTTCTGTAATGAGAGTTTTATCACATGTTGCAAAATTATTTTCACTTGGAAGGATACGTTATGTAAAACGTGGTACACAAGCCTTCTCTGCATGGTTTTTTCTTTTAATTTAATTGACTTTATGTTTATCAAAGTACTTTTATCCCCATGATATATAAAAAAAAAACGAAAATTTGCTTCTAAAGATTTTAAGTGAAGTATTGTGAACTGCTTTTGAAGATGAGGAGCTTTGTTGTAGATGAAGCAGTGCAAAAAAGAAAAATAATTCATGGAAGAAATAATGTATAGAGAGAAAACACTCAAAGCTCTTAAACTTAAAGGACCATTAGCTATTATTCTTTGGAACATTAAGCAGACGACCCCGCTTATGAAAGAATTTTTTTTTCTCTCTAAGGAAAAAGTTTATTTATAAGAAAAATAGTTTTATATAAGGGTTTTTCGTCCTCTGTAGTTTTTTATCGTAAAAAATTTGAATAGGAATAAAATCAAATACTTGCCCAGTACATTACTTCCTTTTATTTTATAGGAAGTTCATAATTGTCCATAATCTCCGTTGCCTTACATTCTGTAAACAATAATAAGTCTATCGGCACGTTTCTCCCTTGGGCTATATTATTATCATCATCATCATTATCTCCTACGCCAATTGACACAAAGGTCCCCAGTTAGATTTCACCAGTCACCTCTATCTTGACTTTTAATTCAATATTTTTCCACTCATCATCTCCCACTTCACATTTCATAGTTCTCAGCCATGTAGGCCTAGTTCTTCCAACTCTTCTAGTGCCTCGTGGAGCCCAGTTACACATTATGATATATAGAGAATATTAAAAGTTCTATTTCTTATCCTTAGGCACCATCTTCCTGCCATTCCAAGTCAATAAGAAGTAAGCCACTTTTCTAGGGAACCATCTTTTCGTCAAGCCCCAAATGCCAGGCAATCTTAATCCATTCATTTGCTCTTATCTTAAACCTCCAAACCTGTCCGTTTACATTTCTGTTCACTCAAAGGCAAGGGACAGTGACATTTCCCTATCAAGTAGGACAATGCCCTAGAGACTGACCATATATACATATGATCAGCATCCAAGAACCTCTCCCCCCAAGCTAGGACCAAGGAGGGCCAGGCAATGGCTGCTGATGACTCAGCAGATAGATCTACAGGCTATCTCAAACCCCCAACCCTTAGCTCCCAAGGATGGTGAAGTTCCAGTGACCAAAGGAACTAGCAAGAATGAGCGGGACTGGAACCCTAGTCTGGTGATCACGAGTCAGAGACATTATGATATTTGAAGATATATAGACTATCACCAAATCTGGATTTAACTATAACATTAGCATTTCACTATCATCCATAAGCTCACCTATATGAAAGGTTCAAACTTACAGCAAATGTTTTTATGTTGAACAGGCTGACATTAGTCTTTTTTTAGTTTATATATGATAGTTCTGTTTTAATGGTGTTGCTGTTCTTGAAATATTTCAATTGTTTATTAGTTATTTTGTGGTTTTATTATTTCCTTTCCTCGCTGGGCTAGTTTTCCTTGTTGGAGCCCTTGGGCTATTAGTATTCTACTTTTTCCACTAGTGTTGGAGATTAGCTAATAATAATAATAACAATAATAATAATAATAATTATTGATGATGATGATGATGATGAGGATGATAATAATAATAATAATAATAATAATAATAATAATAATACTAATAATAATAATAATAATAATAATAATAATAATAATAATAATAATAATAATAATAATAATAAGAAGAAGAAGAAGAAGAAGAAGAAGAAGAAGAAAGCTTTCAAAACATTTGCATGAATTTATTTCGTTCTACAATTATGTCATATAATGATCTTTAGTAAAAAATAAAAAAAAAAAATAGAATGACATTTCTTCAGCCTGACAAACTCTCTCTCTCTCTCTCTCTCTCTCTCTCTCTCTCTCTCTCTCTCTCTCTCTCTCTCTCTCTCCTTCTCTCTCTCTCTCTCTCACCCTTCACATAAGGATTTCTCTGAAAGAATTTTAAAGGAGATAGAATGGACTCAACGCTTTCCTAATTGCATTTTCGCCTCACGATTTCATTGCATACGAGGAAAACAACTTTAACTCCACCCACATATTTTTTTTCTTTCTTTTTTTGTTTTTTTTTTTTTTGGTTTCAGCCGAGCCATTCAAAAAGTTGTTTTTGAATGCATATTTCATGAAGTGAAATGGTATGAAATTCAATGAGAACTGTCAAGATGAATTTTAGTAAGATTTTTTTTATATCATAAATTACTACTTTTTTCTTTAACATAAAGTTGCAGCAAATGTTTTTATGTTGAACAGGCTGACATAAGTCTTTTTATAGACATGTATGAATTATCTGTTTTAATGTTGTTAATGTTTTTTTAAATATTTTTTTTTTCTATTTTTTCATTACTTCTTATATCGTTTCCTTATTTCCTTATTTCCTTTCCTCACTGAACTACTTTTCCCCGTTGGAGCCCTTGGGCTTATAGCATCTTGCAATTCCAACTAGGGTTGTAGCTTGGCTAATAATAATAATAATAATAATAATAATAATAATAATAATAATAATAATAATAATAATAATAATTTAATGGAGATATTATCGTTCTGAGGCACAGACAATCCTGCAAGTTTTTTCTTTCAAGAAATTTCTTTAATATTTTACAATCATAGTTTACTGTATACATATTTATGAAATTGCGAAGGACCAAGGAGGGCCAGGCAATGGCTTCTGATGACTCAGAAGATACCCCTATAGGCTCCTCCAACAGGCCCCTTCCTTAGCTCACAAGGATGGTGAGGTTACAGGTACCAAAGAAACTATAGAGTTTGAGCTGGACTCGAACCCCAGTGTGGCGTTCACCAGTCAGAGATGTTACCACATTGTTTTCATTTAAACTTACATGAGTTGGTCCATATTAAAATACCTGAATCTGAATTATCTTGCCACAAAACCTACACTTGGTAAATAAGAAAAATAAAATAAATAATTCATATATTTCGATTCATTATTGTAGAAAAACAAGATTAGATAAGCTTGAAATTTGTTATTTGCCTACTGGTAAATCAAATTTTTAGATGAAAATGATTATTATTATTATTATTATTATTATTATTATTATTATTATTATTATTATTATTATTATTATTATTATTATTATTATTATTATTATTATTATTATTATAAGGTATACTATAACCCTAGTTAGAAAAGCAAAATTCCATAAGCCCAAGGATTCAAACAGGGAAAATAGCCCAGTGGGGAAATGAAACAAGGATATATATATATATATATATATATATATATATATATATATATATTATATATATATATATATATATATATATATATATATATATATATAAAACAGAATAGAAGTAGTAACAACTAAGATGAAATATTTCAAGATAATCAACAAAATTAAATTAGATCTATCATAAATAAACTATAAAAAATTTCAAAAAAATACAATAGGAAGAGAAACAAGATAGAATAGCGTGCCCAACTGTACCCTCATGCTTACAAAGGAACTACTGTAGATGTGATGACGAATTAACTCAAAAAAATTATATTCAATTTGTCAATTCTCACTTAATTAGTATCTTTATTTTTCATCTATGTTCACTTTATTTCCTAGAAACTAAATCTCAGAGATGGTAAAAATTGGCAGTCCAATTAATTTTCGGTAATATATCGTAACAAAATCCTGATTTTAGGATTGAATATGGAATTATTAGTAAGAGTTAAACGTATTTAATTATTCGTAGTTCAAGCAAGGTTACCATCACATATAGAGGGAATCATCATGTAATTGGAAATAATTGTTATATATGATACAGTAATCTGCACACATACTCATATATATATATATATATATATATATATATATATATATATATATATATATATATATATATATATATATGTATGTATATATATCTCTATATATATACAGTATATCTATATCTATATATATATATATATATATATAAATATATATATATATATATATATATATATATATATATATATATATATATATATATATATATATATATATATATATATATATATATACAGAGAGAGAGAGAGAGAGAGAGAGAGAGAGAGAGAGAGAGAGAGAGAGAGAGAGAGAGAGAGAGAGAGAACATACTCTATTTTACAAAGAGGTATATGAGGCTGGGAGCTATTAGATTTTCGATATATTCCCCGTTATTGTCAAAACCTCTCTCTCTCTCTCTCTCTCTCTCTCTCTCTCTCTCTCTCTCTCTCTCTCTCTCTCTCTCTCTCTCTCTCGTTCATTATATGTTAATGCATATATACGAGGCAACAACCATTTGCAACCTAACCATCTCCACGTCACGATTGAAGTGGGTTGTTCGATTTTATCACCAATCTAGTCCTCTTACGAGCTCAAACGGTCCTCATTACCTTGTTATGTTCTAGTGGACTCGTCTCTGCTCTTCGTTATCCACACGCTCCTTCATAAACCTCGTGTGTAAAGGAATATACCCTTCGTATTTCACTGTTTCATTGTTATAGTTTCAGCAATTACTGTTAATGGTACTATTACATGGTTTAGTTTTCTAATTGAACCTTTGATTGGTATATTAACATTGATAAAATAGACAAAATTAATATTATTATTAATATCTAGCATGATTATCTTGAAGTAATTTTACTCATTGCATATCCCCGATGCCCTGCAACCCCCCACCTCTCTCTCTCTCTCTCTCTCTCTCTCTCTCTCTCTCTCTCTCTCTCTCTCTCTCTCTCTCTCTCTCTCATGAGAATTATGAGATGTCCTTCGTTTTGACAAATTCCTTTCCAGGTACAAGCTGTGCTGAGGCAGTTACCATCCCAAAATACTCTTTCGTTTCTTTCTCCGTTTGTCAGTGTATAAAGATTAGCAGTTGTTTTTGACAAATAAACAAAACATCACAGTGTAGAATAGTAAACACTTCTTTCGTGAAAGGTAGCTGTCATATACAGAAAAGGCGTTGAGCGAGTTGTATTTTTAGATTCTTTTATAGCTTCAGCATAAAAAAAAGAATAGAAAAAAACGTAATAAGAGATAAAGAGTCATTTCCTGTATTAATATGTCATTTCAGCTATATTTCTGCTTTTACTATGATTACTTTTTTTTTTTTTTTTATAATGATCATGTTTAATTCCAGGGTTGTGGTGACCGATGTGGTAACATCCCTGACTGGTGAACGCCAGAGTGGGATTAGAGTTCCATTCAAACTCGTTAGTTTCTTTGGTCGCTGGAACATCACCATCCTTATGAGCAAAGTATGGGGAGTTTGCGGGAGCCTATAGGTCTATCTGCTGAATCATCAGCAGCCATTGCCTGGCCCTCCTTGGTCCTAGCTTGGGTGAAGTGACCTGGGCGCTGATCTTATGCATATCTGGTCAGTCTCTAGGGCATTGTCCTGCTGGATAGGGCAATGTCACTGTCTCTTGTCTCTGCCATTCATGAGTGGAAAACAAAAACAAATCACTAGAATTTCCTGATTAATATTTGTGATTGCTCGGGATACCAAACAAAGCATATCATAAAAAGAATATTTCATATTGATAAATAGCGGAATTATTGAATTATTAAATACAAGGTTTGATTTTTCGAAAATATTTCGATATTTTCATCGGTAAAACAAAATAGTTATAAACAATTTGGTGTGGTTAGCAGGGATAATTCTACAAAGGAATATTATTATTATTATTATTATTATTATTATTATTATTATTATTATTATTATTATTATTATTATTATTATTATTACTAGCTAAACTACAACCCTAGTTAGAAAAGCAGGATCCTATAAGCCCAGAGGCTCCAACAGGGAAAATAGCCCAGTGAGGAAAGGAAACAATGAAAACAGATACTTCTACAAAAAATATCATATTAAATGTTTATGTTTTAAAAACAGTTTAAAAAGCAATAAGGTTCAATTGTGGAAGTAGTGAACCTTAAAAGACATCCAAAATATATACAAATGTGATAAAAAAAATATTTTGAGAAAATATATCTCGAGCAATGATTTGCGTTTATCAGTATTTCAATAAAGTGAATTCTGTGATAAATTTGATACAGAAAAATGCCATATCTGCATTTTGCCAAACAGAAGAGATTCCTGGAAGATTAATCAGAAGACAGAAGGAGGAAACAATATTCCAAGTGGGAGATCACTAAGAATCTAGCTTTGGTAAAAAGCAACGAGAAATCATTTTTTCTATTTTCTTTTGTTGCTCATAAATGATAGAGGCAAGGGGCATTGAAATTGCCCTAGCAAGCAGGATAAAGCATATTGATCAGCGTCTGAGTTCCCTCTCCACCCAAGCTAGTACCAAGGAGTCCCAGGCAATGGCTGCTGATAATTCAGAAGATAGACCTATAGGCTCCCTCAAACTCCACATCCTTAGCTCGCAAGGATGGTGAGTTTACAGCGACTAGAAGATGATCTGAGTTTTAGCGGGACTCGAACCCAAATCTGGCAATCACCAGGCAAGGACGCTACCACCAGGCCACCACAGCCCTAGCCCCATGACCGGTTTTATTTAGGTTTTGAATTATATTTCTATCCTAATATTTGGTAACAATTTCAGGACATCGGATAATATAATTTTTGCCAGACATATATTTGAAATATTTAAATTTACAATAAATATTACAAGAATCAGTAAATGCATCTTGCTAGCAATAGCATAAAATGCACTATGGAGTAAAACGATCAAAGAAATAAAATCATTAAACCTTCACTCTCTCTTTTCACAAAAGTATTATTATAGCGAAAATTCTCGTCAAAGTCACCAAAGGTGTCACTTACATCACTTATCTTAATTAACGTAAGAATGCCATAGGACATTTAGCAATATATATAATAGATAACTTCGTACGGAGATAGATAGTACCTCTTAGCTTAAAAAAAAAGAAACCATCAAATGATGAGTGTATATAGAAATAGAGGTCTATGATCTCTTGACTTATATGGGTGAAGTGAGAACCTCATTTATAGACGTGGAGTAAAATTTTCTATTATTATTATTATTATTATTATTATTATTACTATCCAAGCTACAACCCTAGTTGGAAAAGCAAGATGCTATAAGCCCAGGGGCTCCAACAGGGAAAAATAGCTCAGTGAGGAAAGGAAATAAGGAAATAAATAAATGAAGAGAACAAATTAACAATAAATCATTCTAAAATAAGTAACAACGTCAAAACAGACATGTCATATATAAACTATTAACAACATCAAAAACAAATATGTCATAAATAAACTATAAAAAGACTCATGTCCGCCTGGTCAACAAAAAAGCATTTGCTCCAACTTTGAACTTTTGAAGTTCTACTGATTCAACCACTCGATTAGGAAGATCATTCCACAACTTGGTAACAGCTGGAATAAAACTTCTAGAGTACTTTGTAGTATTGAGCCTCGTGATGGAGAAGGCCTGGCTATTAGAATTAACTGGCTGCCTAGTATTACGAACAGGATAGAATTGTCCAGGGAGATCGGAATGTAAAGGATGGTCAGAGTTATGAAAAATCTTATGCAACATGCATAATGAACTAATTGAACGACGGTGCCAGAGATTAATATCTAGATCAGGAATAAGAAATTTAATAGACCGTAAGTTTCTGTCCAACAAATTAAGATGAGAATCAGCAGCTGAACACCAGACAGGAGAACAATACTCAAAACAAGGTAGAATAAAAGAATTAAAACACTTCTTCAGAATAGATTGATCACCGAAAATCTTGAAAGACTTTCTCAATAAGCCTATTTTTTGTGCAGTTGAAGAAGACACAGACCTTATATGTTTCTCAAAAGTAAATTTACTGTCGAGAATCACACCTAAAATTTTGAAAGAGTCATACATATTTAAAGAAACATTATCAATACTGAGATCCAGATGTTGAGGAGCCACCGTCCTTGACCTACTTACAATCATACTTTGAGTTTTGTTAGGATTCAACTTCATACCCCATAATTTGCACCATGCACTAATTCTAGCTAAATCTCTATTAAGGGATTCACCAACCCTAGATCTACAATGAGGGGATGGAATTGATGCAAAGAGAGTAGCATCATCTGCATATGCAACAAGCTTGTTTTCTAGGCCAAACCACATGTCATGTGTATATAGTATGAAAAGTAATGGGCCAAGAACACTACCCTGTGGAACACCGGATATCACATTCCTATAATCACTATGGTGCCCATCAACAACAACTCTTTGAGATCTATTACTTAAAAAATCAATAATAATGCTAAGAAACAACACACCCACTCCCAACTGTTTCAGTTTGAAAACAAGGGCCTCATGATTAACACGGTCGAAGGCAGCACTAAAATCAAGGCCAATCATACGAACTTCCCGACCACAATCAAGGGATTTCTGTACAGCATTGGAGATTTTAAGAAGGGCATCACATGCTCCAAGGCCTTTACGTAAACCAAATTGCAAACTAGGGAGTAGATGATTACCTTCAGCAAACCTATTAAGACGTTTTGCCAGAAGACGTTCAAAAACTTTAGATAATATGGGAGTTATGGAAATTGGGCGGTAATCAGTGGGACTTGAGCTACCACAAACACATTTACATAGAGGAGTAACATTACCAATTCTCCAACTAGTGCTAAAAGCTCCTCTTCTTGCTAACTTGCGCAAAATAACAGATAACTTTGGAGCTAAGAAATCTGCTGTCTTTATAAAAAACAAATGATAAATACCATTTAGGTCTACACCTCCATAAGCATCAAGGTCCATTAACAGAGCTTTAATCTCACGAGATCGAAAAGCTAAACTAGTTAGTTTAGCCTCAGGAAAACCGGAATGAGGAAGTTCAAGTTTTTCATTACTCTGTTTACTGTCAAAAACATCAGCCAAAAGGGTTGACTTTTCCTTTGGACAGTGAGTGACTGAGCCATCTGGTTTAAGTAAAGGAGGAACTGTTGCATCTACACCAAAGCGTGCAGATTTAAGGGTAGACCACCATTTATGTTCCTGAGTTGTACCAGAAAGTGTTTCTTTTATGGTTAAATTGTACTCCTTTTCAGTTGAGGCATAAACTCTCTGAGCAAAAGCTCGAAGCTGAGTATAGTTGTTCCAGGTCAAATCTGATCTGTTACCCTTCCAAAGATGATAGGCCTCCTGTTTCTCCAAATAAGCACGTCTACAATCATCATTGAACCACGGTTTGTCCTTCACTCGGTACCTTAGCACACGAGAAGGGATATGCCTATCAATTATGTTGACTAGATTCTCATTCAAAGGGACAACAGGATCTATACTATTATATAATTGTGACCAATTCAAGCACAAAAGATCATGTAAAATCCCATTCCAGTCTGCTTGGGATTTCATATAAATTTTACAAGAATATGATATATCAGGGACAGGCTGCTCAGTCTTCACTAATAATAAAATCAAGGCATGATCAGATGTCCCGACTGGAGAACCAACCTTACTAGTTATAACGCCAGGGGAGTCAGTGTATACGAGGTCCAAGCAATTACCAGACCTGTGAGTAGCTTCATTTATGATTTGCTCACAGCCTGAGAGATAGAACTTAACCATTCCCTATGGTGAGCATTAAAATCACCAACAAAGACAAAAGAAGCCTTTCTATCATCTTTTTGTATCTTAGCCATAATGGTAAGAAGACAATCGAAGATAGAATCATCCATGTCTGGATTCCGGTAGATCGAACACAAATAAAAGTTGTTATGCCTGCCACAAACTTTTATTACCTGAATCTCATGACATCCACATTGATAGCAGGACTTATGAGAAGCAGGGTACTCGGTCCTAATATACACCGCCATTCCCCTGGCCCTAGGGATGGCATCACGTTTCAACATTATTGGCTTCTTAAAACCAGTTATAAGGAGCTCAGATGAGTGCCTCATATTAGAAACCAAAGTTTCTGAGCACAAAAGAATATCATACTGTCTAGACGCAACTGTAAGGTCTTGGATATTTGCATGAAGACCACGAATATTGTAATACAGAAGACGACATTGACGAAATCTAGGACGTACTGGTCCCGGATTTCGCTCAATGTCTCCAGACAGCATAAGAATTAATAGAAATAAAAAAGGGACATCATACTTAAAAACTAGATTAACAAGAATTATAACAAAAACAATACGTACAGAATTATAAACAAAGTGATTGATGATGCACTTCAACTGAAGGGAGGACAGTAAGGATGGTTTTGAGAAGAAAAAGAATCAGAAAAAGGAAAAGACAACCTCTTGATAAACCACCAGGCATCCATGGCCCTTCTATTAAGCCTGCCCAACACACCATTTCAACAAAACAAGAGGAAGAAGAAAAAAAAATAAGTTAGAATAGTGTGCTCGAGTGTACCCTCAAGCAAGAGAACTCCAACCCAAGACAGTGGAAGACCATGGTACAGAGGCTATGGCACTACCCAAGACTAGAGAACAGTGGTTTAATTTTGGAGTGTCCTTCTCCTAGAAGAGCTGCTTACCACAGCTAAAGAGTCTCTTCTACCCTTACCAAGAGGAAAGTACACTGAACAAATTGCAGTACAGTAATTAACCCCTTGGGTGAAGATGTGTTAAGTATCTCATTGTTGTCAGGTGTATGAGGAAAGACGAGAATATGTAAAGAATAGGGCCAAACTATTCTGTGTAAGTGTAGGCAAAGAAAAAATAAGCCGTGACCAGAGAGAGATCCAATGTATTACTGTCTGGCCAGTCAAAAGATCCAATATCTCTCTAGTGGTAGTATCTCAACGAGCAGCTGGTGCCCTGGCCAACCTACTACCTATTCAATTTATTATTATTATTATTATTATTATTATTATTATTATTATTATTATTATTATTATTATTATTATTATTATTATATTTGTTGTGGTTGCTATGATTATTATTATGATTATTGTTTTTGTTGTGGTTGCTATTATTATTATTATTATTATTATTATTATTATTATTATTATTATTATTATTATTATTATTATTATTATTACCAACCTACAACCATAGTTGGAAAAGAAAGATGCTATAAGCCCAAGGGATCCAACAGGGAAAATAGCCCAATGAGGACAGGAAATAAAGAAACTAATAGATAATGTGCCTGAGTGAACCCTCAAGAAAGAGATCTCTAACCCAAGACAGTGGAAGACCATGGTACAGAGGCCATGGCTCTACCAAAGACTAGAGAACAATGGTTTGATTTAAGAGCGTCCATCTCATAGATTTGTTCGTCATAGCATAAGATGATTACAAGGAAGGACTCTTAGATAAGACCCTTAGATAATAACTGATACTACAGTCATTGAAAAGCTACTGAACGTAATCATATGATATTAAATTGATAGAAATTATAGTGGTGATATCTAACCTTTATTTCTTATATGTGATCCAACGAGTTTGGAAGAATAATTCATATTATGCTAAACAAAAGAGACATTGAAGAGAAAGTAAAAAAATAAGAAAACTGAAGCGTTCAAAGGGCAACTAATTCGATATATATAGATTTCATTACGCTCTCCATACGACAGGGCAATATGGAAATTGTTACAAATAATAAGACTAATTGGAAACTGATATTAAAAGACGTTTGGAGAGGAAGAAATAATAAAACTGAAGCGTTTAAAGGGGCAAGTAATTGGATATACAT
>NC_090740.1:116954426-116956926 GCF_036898095.1 Palaemon carinicauda | reverse complement strand
ATATATATATATATATATATATATATATACACGAATTGTGGCCAGGAAGCTGTTCACAAACAAACAAACAAACACAAAAGTCACAAATATATAAACAGGGGCGGAAATGTAACCTCCTTCCAACTTCGTTGGTGGAGGTAAAGATGTACGACCGTAAATTATTATATAACTAAAGAACAGAAATATGACAAAAGACACTGGGAATAATATAATCTGATTTTTTATTGACTTATATTCAAAATAAAACATTTTTTGCATATTGAGTAATTATTAAATATAAGATTTATCTAGGCTAATAAATCAGCAATTACAGTTTTTCTGTTTTTGTGGTCCACAAAGTTCCGATAAAATTTACGAAAATAGACGATAAAATGATTTCTTCTAGTGTATCAATAATAATAATAATAATAATAATAATAATAGTAATAATAATAATAATTTAGTAATTTGGTAATGAATAAGCTAAGCTAAAGTATCGCTTCTCCTTAAAAATAACAATGAATTATTCAGGTGAAATAGATTTTCCAGCGAAATTTATATATGAAAGTAAAGGGATATTAGAACACAGCCTTTTTTCCTGTATTTTTCATTAGATAGAGTTACGTAGGATCTTTTATTTAGAAAGGGATGCGAAAATCCAATTAGGAAATAACCGACTACATCACATCCTCTTTTAAGGACGTTCAACAAAAAAAGATTTTTTTCTATATATAGAGAATTCAGAGAGAGAAGGAGATAGAGGAAAAGGTAAAGGGAGATGAGAATTTTAGAAAAAAACTAAATTTTTTACTATTTTTTATTTGCTTATTTCTAAAATTGACATTTGCCCTAATTTCAATTAGGGGAAAAAATATTGCTCTATAAATAGAGAATTCAGAGAGAGAAGGAGATAGAGGAAAAGGTAAAGGGAGATGAGAATTTTAGAAAAATTCTAATTTTTTATTATTTTTTATTTGCTTATTTTTAAAATTGACATTTGCCCTAATTTCAATTAGGGAGAATAATAATAAAAAAAATAATGCCAGTAAACTCAATTTCAAGGAGGGACCTTTTTCCATTTGCTTACTTTTGAAATTGATATTTGCCCTGATTTCAATTAGGGGTAGTCAACAAAATTGATGGTAGTATACTCAATTTCATGGAGGGAACTTTTTTATTTGCTTATTTTGAAATTGATATTTGCCCGAATTTCAATTAGGGGTAGTCAACAAAATTGATGGTAGTATACTCAATTTCATGGAGGGAACTTTTTTATTTGCTTATTTTGAAATTGATATTTGCCCTAATTTCAATTACGGCTAGTCAACAAAATTGATGGTAGTATACTCAATTTCATGAAGGGAACTTTTTTATTTGCTTATTTTGAAATTGATATTTGCCCTAATTTCAATTACGGCTAGTCAACAAAATTGATGGTAGTATACTCAATTTCATGGAGGGAACTTTTTTATTTGCTTATTTTGAAATTGATATTTGCCCTAATTTCAATTAGGGAAAATAAAAAAAAATAATGGCAGTAAACTCAATATAATGGGAGAACCTTTTTTCATTTACTTACTTTTGAAATTAATATTTGCCCTAATTTCAATTAGGGCAAATCAACAAAATTAATAAAAGTAAACTCAATTTCACGGGAGGTTGAATATATGGTTTGAATTTATCAGTACACGATATGAAAATATACTGAAGGAAAATAATCTTCTGTAAAAATGAACTTATTTTTTGATAAGTATATACCGTCGTGGATAATGATAAGAATTATATTAGTTATTATAGAAGGAAAATCATTCATGCAAATTACATACTCTTTTTTGAGCAATTGAGTAGTCTTGATCAATTTAATTATATAATTTGAAGATTATGCTACATTGGGCATTACAGAAAATACATACACTACGCGTCTATATAGTAATAAACATAAGTATACCTATGTATATCCAGTTACTCGAGAGCAAAGAATCTCTATTTTGAAATATGAAATTAGATTGATTGGAATGATACAATGGCAATAAACTAGCATCTAATGTGTAGATAGAGTATCTTGTAAAATAATTTAAATTCTTTTCTTTAGAATTTGATAAATAATATAAAACTCTTAGTAATAGAAATAGTTTTAGAAATCGATTGGCAACGAAAAGAGAATTTTTCTGGTCCATGTTGACATAGATTGTAAGAGGGCGTTTAGTAGCTTAAATCAATGAAGGATCTTAAGTAAAGAGAATAACAACAATATTGATAATAATAAAACTAATAACAATAAGGAAAATAGTAATAGTATATCTGAATGAAAATCTAGACAGATAAATTATTTAGATTAAATATGTCACAATGATTCCCATAAAGTATCGATCTCAAAAAAAAAAAAAAAAATAAATAAATAAATAAATAAAATGAAAATTAAAAAAATAAAGTTGAAATAGACAACACTTATAAAAAACCAATACATAGTCAACGATGCGTATCTTCAGTCAGCCAACCGCTAAATTACTGAATTAAACCT
>NC_090740.1:116936926-116946926 GCF_036898095.1 Palaemon carinicauda | reverse complement strand
GTATATTAGGACCGAGTACCCTGCTTCTCATAAGTCCTGCTATCAATGTGGATGTCATGAGATTCAGGTAATAAAAGTTTGTGGCAGGCATAACAACTTTTATTTATGTTCGATCTACCGGAATCCAGACATGGATGATTCTATCTTCGATTGTCTTCTTACCATTATGGCTAAGATACAAGAAGATGATAGAAAGGCTTCTTTTGTCTTTGTTGGTGATTTTAATGCTCACCATAGGGAGTGGTTAAGTTCTATCTCTCCTACCGATCGCCATGGCCTAAGAGCTTTAAACTTTGCCTCTGAATCAGGCTGTGAGCAAATCATAAATGAAGCTACTCACAGGTCTGGTAATTGCTTGGACCTTGTATACACTGACTCCCCTGGCGTTATAACTGGTAAGGTTGGTTCTCCAGTCGGGACATCTGATCATGCCTTGATTTCATTATTAGTGAAGACTGAGCAGCCTGTCCCTGATATATCATATTCTTGTAAAATTTATATGAAATCCCAAGCAGACTGGAATGGGATTTTACATGATCTTTTGTGCTTGAATTGGTCACAATTATATAATAGTGTAGATCCAGTTGTCCCTTTGAATGAGAATCTAGTCAACATAATTGATAGGCGTATCCCTTCTCGTGTGCTAAGGTACCGAGTGAAGGACAAACCGTGGTTTAATGATGATTGTAGACGTGCTTTTTTGGAGAAGCAGGAGGCCTATCAACTTTGGAAGGGTAACAGATCAGATTTGACCTGGAACAACTATACTCAGCTTCGAGCTTTTGCTCAGAGAGTTTATGCCTCAACTGAAAAGGAGTACAATTTAACCATAAAAGAAACACTTTCTGGTACAACTCAGGAACATAAATGGTGGTCTACCCTTAAATCTGCACGCTTTGGTGTAGATGCAACAGTTCCTCCTTTACTTAAACCAGATGGTTCAGTCACTCACTGTCCAAAGGAAAAGGCAACCCTTTTGGCTGATGTTTTTGACAGTAAACAGAATAATGAAAAACTTGAACTTCCTCATTCCTGTTTTCCTGAGGCTAAACTAACTAGTTTAGCTTTTCGATCTCGTGAGATTAAAGCTCTGTTGATGGACCTTGATGCTTATGGAGGTGTTGACCCAAATGGTATTTTTCCTTTGTTTTTTATAAAGACAGCAGATTTCTTAGCTCCAAAGTTATCTGTTATTTTGCGCAAGTTAGCAAGAAGAGGAGCTTTTAGCACTAGTTGGAGAATTGGAAATGTTACTCCTCTATGTAAATGTGTTTGTGGTAGCTCAAGTCCCACTGATTACCGCCCAATTTCCATAACTCCCATATTATCTAAAGTTTTTGAACGTCTTCTGGCAAAACGTCTTAATAGGTTTGCTGAAGGTAATCATCTACTCCCTAGTATGCAATTTGGTTTTCGTAAAGGCCTTGGAGCATGTGATGCCCTTCTTACAATCTCCAATGCTGTACAGAAATCCCTTGATTGTGGTCGGGAAGTTCGTATGATTGGCCTTGATTTTAGTGCTGCCTTTGACCGTGTTAATCATGAGGCCCTTGTTTTCAAACTGAAACAGTTGGGAGTGGGTGGGTGGTTTCTTAGCATTATTATTGATTTTTTAAGTAATAGATCTCAAAGAGTTGTTGTTGATGGGCACCATAGTGATTATAGGAATGTGATATCCGGTGTTCCACAGGGTAGTGTTCTTGGCCCATTACTTTTCATACTATATACACATGACATGTGGTTTGGCCTAGAAAACAAGCTTGTTGCATATGCAGATGATGCTACTCTCTTTGCATCAATTCCATCCCCTCAATGTAGATCTAGGGTTGGTGAATCCCTTAATAGAGATTTAGCTAGAATTAGTGCATGGTGCAAATTATGGGGTATGAAGTTGAATCCTAACAAAACTCAAAGTATGATTGTAAGTAGGTCAAGGACGGTGGTTCCTCAACATCCGGATCTCAGTATTGATAATGTTTCTTTAAATATGTATGACTCTTTCAAAATTTTAGGTGTGATTCTCGACAGTAAATTTACTTTTGAGAAACATATAAGGTCTGTGTCTTCTTCAATTTCACAAAAAATAGGCTTATTGAGAAAGTCTTTCAAGATTTTCGGTGATCAATCTATTCTGAAGAAGTGTTTTAATTCTTTCATTCTACCTTGTTTTGAGTATTGTTCTCCTGTCTGGTCTTCAGCTGCTGATTCTCATCATAATTTGTTGGACAGAAACTTACGGTCTATTAAATTTCTTATTCCTGATCTAGATATTAATCTCTGGCACCGTCGTTCAATTAGTTCATTATGCATGTTGCATAAGATTTTTCACAACTCTGACCATCCTTTACATTCAGATCTCCCTGGACAATTCTATCCTGTTCGTAATACTAGGCAGGCAGTTAATTCTAATAGCCAGGCCTTCTCCATCACGAGGCTCAATACTACGCAGTACTCTAGAAGTTTTATTCCAGCTGTGACCAAATTGTGGAATGATCTTCCTAATTGGGTGGTTGAATCAGTAGAACTTCAAAAGTTCAAAGTTGGAGCAAATGCTTTTTTGTTGACCAGGCGGACATAGTCTTTTTATAGTTTATAGTTTATTTATGACATATTTGTTTTTGATGTTGTTGATAGTTTATTATATGACATGTCTGTTTTGACGTTGTTTCTTATTTTAGAATGATTTATTGTTAATTTGTTCTCTTCATTTATTTATTTCCTTATTTCCTTTCCTCACTGGGCTATTTTTCCCTGTTGGAGCCCCTGGGCTTATAGCATCTTGCTTTTCCAACTAGGGTTATAGCTTGGATAGTAATAATAATATATATATATATATATATATATATATATATATATATATATATATATATATATATATATATACATTCACACACACATATATACATATATATTATATATATATATATATATATATATATATATATATATATATATATATATATATGTGTGTGTGTGTGTGTGTGTGTGTGTGTGCGTGTGTGTGTGTGTGTGCGTGTTTGTGTGTGTGTGTGTTTCTACCCAATAATTTACCAATCTCGATGGTGCGATTTTACCTACATCACACTGTAAAACTTGCATAACTAAACCTAATACTTTAAATATTTTGAGGCCATAATTCAACTGAAAATTAATATTTTCCTAATATACCTCACGAAAATTGATCATATTTTACATGTATTATAAATTCAGGCTTGGGATTGGAAACGTTTTAATTGAGGTCAATCAATCCATAGATTTTCATTGAATTAGATTAATTCAATATCTTTCATAACTGAGACCAGCAGTTGTCTGTTGCAGATTAGTCAAAGGAAATCATGTAGATAAAAGAACTTACTGTCTTGAATTATGGAATATGGTCAAGTAAATAAAATACTATCCATGTATAAGTCACTATCTCCATATACAGTTATTATCATTATTATTATTATTATTATTATTATTATTATTATTATTATTATTATTATTATTATTATTATTATTATTATTATTATTATTAAAAGCTAAGCTATAGCCCTAATTGGAAAAGCAACATGCTATAAGCCCAAGGGCTCCAGCAGGGAAAAATAGCTCAGTGAGGAAAGGAAACAATGAAATGAAAAAAACTACAAGAGAAGCAATAAACATTCAAATTAAAATATATCAAGAACAGTAACAATTTTCGATCAGATTTTTCACAGTTTTAGCGTATTTGACTGGATAACTACACTTCTCGAATTATATAAAGTAATATTTTAAGAAAAATGAAAGGGAGAAAATAAACAGAAGTCAGAAAAGAGTAAGAATGGTAGATAGAGAAATCTGCTTTTTGAAGAAGGTTTGCAGAAAGATAAAGTTTAAAGTAGATGTGAGCAATGACCAGTTTATTAGGTTAGAAAATGGATGGTTGATAAATGGGCGTAGTTAACTCATTGTATTATGACTCCTTGGTGAGGGATGAAAGATGTGCAAGGAGAGTAGCAAGGTGCAGGCAAGGATTGAAGAGACTTTTAATGACTGGAAAAGTTGCAGTTTATTAAGTTGTTATGGAAGTATTCATTGTTGATGGAGAACAAAAGTTAAAGCAATTAAAGTAAAGTGATTGCAAAGCATTTTTGGCATTAGGAGAATCTAAAGGTTTAGAACTTTTTAAGACACGAGTTAATGATAAGAACGTTCAACATAGGTTAAACTATGAACAAGGTTTAAAGACCACTCATGAATGGTAGAGGAGAGGGACAGTGACATTGCCCTATCAAGCAGGACAATGCCCTAGAGACCTACCATATCACATATAATCAGCACCCAAGCCTCCTCTCCACCAAAGTTGGGACAGATGTGGGCCAGACAATGGCTGCTGATGACTCAGCAGATAGACCTATAGGCTCCCCCAAACCCTACATGCTTAGTTCACAAGGATGGTGAAGTTGCAGCGACCAGAGGAGCCAACAAGATTGAGCGGGACTCGAACCCCAGTCTGGCAATCACCAGGCAAGGACGCTTACCACCAGGCCTCTAAGTAGAATGAATAGTTTCTATGGATGCAGTGTTATTGCTGTAGTAGTTTCTGAAGAGGGAGTTCATGTCTGCCTCAATATCTAATGAAGACTCCAGCCTTAACTGATTTTTTCCTGAAGCCATTTCTTTCACCTAAACTGAGAAAAAAACAAAAACAAAAAAGATTTCTTGAGTTGAGGTTTTACATTTTACTAGGAATTCATTCATCAAAACAACCAGGCTGCTCCTAGAGTTCGTATTATTATTATTATTATTATTATTATTATTATTATTATTATTATTATTATTATTATTATTATTATTATTATTATTATTATTATTAATAGCATCTTGCAAAAGCAAGATGCTATTACCCCAAGGCCATCAGGAAAAACTTCCCCAGTATGGAAAGGAAATAAGGAAATAAAAAAACAATATGAAAAATAATTAACAATTAATAAAATATTTGAAAACAGTAACAACATCAAAACAGATATTTCACATATAAACTATAAAAAAGACTTATGTTAGCCTGTTCAACATAAAAGCATTTGCTGCAATTTTGAACTTTTGAAGATGATAACAGACTTCCTTCTATTTTCATCCCAATCAGTATTTCCAATATGTGTGAAATGCAAATCAAGAGAAAAGTTAGTGAGAAATGCAAATCAGCTGGGAAATGTAAACAAAAGCTATGTTGGGGAGTCGTAAAGAGTATTCATTTAGTCCTTTGAGATGCTAATAATGTAAATTTTTTTTTTATTCGGTTTTAGAAGGAATTAAAAGTTATGCAAGGTAAAAAATGATTAACTTCTAAATCTATTCCTTTCCCGACTAATAGCTCCAAAAAGTGCCACACGAAGAATTATATGCTCAACTGACAAGAAGAGAAAAGTACTTAGTTAATCTTTGAAGCATTTAAATGATTTATCAAAATTTAATCATCTTTATGGGTACTTGTTATACTTCTTTAAAAAACTACAAAATTTTTATTTCCAATTAGAAATACAGATTTACAAAGAGCTTTTCCTGTACGTATATATTTTTCAAACTTCCTGTTACAAGGGAAATTGCCCGGAATATTACAGAATTATCTTGAAATATCTTGCAAAATCGAAGATACATTTAAAACTTTTGAAAACGAAGGGAACTTTAATTGATACCAAGAAGGAAATGCAGGATAAATTGATCTGTTTCATTTTCATCGAAGACAGGATAACACTAAGAGGGGAGATATAGACAGGAAGTATTTATTTTCTAAAATGGCCTGCAAAATCCAAGATATAATTAAAACTTTTGAAAAATAAGGTAATCTTAATTGAAACAAAGAAAGGAAATGCAATATGAATTGATCTGTTTCATTTTCACCGAAGAGAGGATAACACTACGATGAGAGATACAGACAGGAAGTATTTATTTTAACAAATGGCCTGCAAATCGAATATACAATTAAAACTCTTGAAAAATAAGGGAATTTTAATCAAAACCAGAAAAGGAAATGTAATATGAATTGATCTGTTTCATTCTCATCAAAGAAAGGATACCACTAAGAGGAGAGATATAGACAGGAAGTATTTGTTTTTAGAAATCGAAGATACAATTAAAACTTCCTAAAACGAAGGGAATTTTAATTGAAACCAGAAAAGGAAATGCAATATGAATTGATCAGTTTCATTCTCATCAAAGAAAGGATACCACTACGAGGAGAGATATAAACAGGAAGTATTTGTTTTTAGAAATCGAAGAAACAATTAAAACTTCCTAAAACGAAGGGAATTTTAATCAAAACCAGAAAAGGAAATGTAATATGAATTGATCTGTTTCATTCTCATCAAAGAAAGGATACCACTAAGAGGAGAGATATAAACAGGAAGTATTTGTTTTTAGAAATCGAAGAAACAATTAAAACTTCCTAAAACGAAGGGAATTTTAATCAAAACCAGAAAAGGAAATGTAATATGAATTGATCTGTTTCATTCTCATCAAAGAAAGGATACCACTACAAGGAGAGATATAGACAGGAAGTATTTGTTTTTAGAAATCGATGAAACAATTAAAACTTCCTAAAACGAAGGGAATTTTAATTAAAACCAGAAAAGGAAATGTAATATAAATTGATCTGTTTCATTCTCATCAAAGAAAGGATACCACTACAAGGAGAGATATAGACAGGAAGTATTTGTTTTTAGAAATCGAAGAAACAATTAAAACTTCCTAAAACGAAGGGAATTTTAATTGAAACCAGAAAAGGAAATGTAATATGAATTGATCTGTTTCATTCTCATCAAAGAAAGGATACCACTACAAGGAGAGATATAGACAGGAAGTATTTGTTTTTAGAAATCGAAGAAACAATTAAAACTTCCTAAAACGAAGGGAATTTTAATTGAAACCAGAAAAGGAAATGCAATATGAATTGATCAGTTTCATTCTCATCAAAGAAAGGATACCACTAAGAGGAGAGATATAGACAGGAAGTATTTGTTTTTAGAAATCGAAGATACAATTAAAACTTCCTAAAACGAAGGGAATTTTAATCAAAACCAGAAAAGGAAATGTAATATGAATTGATCTGTTTCATTCTCATCAAAGAAAGGATACCACTACAAGGAGAGATATAGACAGGAAGTATTTGTTTTTAGAAATCGAAGAAACAATTAAAACTTCCTAAAACGAAGGGAATTTTAATTAAAACCAGAAAAGGAAATGTAATATAAATTGATCTGTTTCATTCTCATCAAAGAAAGGATACCACTACAAGGAGAGATATAGACAGGAAGTATTTGTTTTTAGAAATCGAAGAAACAATTAAAACTTCCTAAAACGAAGGGAATTTTAATTGAAACCAGAAAAGGAAATGTAATATGAATTGATCTGTTTCATTCTCATCAAAGAAAGGATACCACTACAAGGAGAGATATAGACAGGAAGTATTTGTTTTTAGAAATCGAAGAAACAATTAAAACTTCCTAAAACGAAGGGAATTTTAATTGAAACCAGAAAAGGAAATGCAATATGAATTGATCAGTTTCATTCTCATCAAAGAAAGGATACCACTACAAGGAGAGATATAGACAGGAAGTATTTGTTTTTAGAAATCGAAGAAACAATTAAAACTTCCTAAAACGAAGGGAATTTTAATTGAAACCAGAAAAGGAAATGTAATATGAATTGATCTGTTTCATTCTCATCAAAGAAAGGATACCACTACAAGGAGAGATATAGACAGGAAGTATTTGTTTTTAGAAATCGAAGAAACAATTAAAACTTCCTAAAACGAAGGGAATTTTAATTGAAACCAGAAAAGGAAATGCAATATGAATTGATCAGTTTCATTCTCATCAAAGAAAGGATACCACTAAGAGGAGAGATATAGACAGGAAGTATTTGTTTTTAGAAATCGAAGATACAATTAAAACTTCCTAAAACGAAGGGAATTTTAATTGAAACCAGAAAAGGAAATGCAATATGAATTGATCAGTTTCATTCTCATCAAAGAAAGGATACCACTACAAGGAGAGATATAGACAGGAAGTATTTGTTTTTAGAAATCGAAGAAACAATTAAAACTTCCTAAAACGAAGGGAATTTTAATTGAAACCAGAAAAGGAAATGTAATATGAATTGATCTGTTTCATTCTCATCAAAGAAAGGATACCACTACAAGGAGAGATATAGACAGGAAGTATTTGTTTTTAGAAATCGAAGAAACAATTAAAACTTCCTAAAACGAAGGGAATTTTAATTGAAACCAGAAAAGGAAATGTAATATGAATTGATCTGTTTCATTCTCATCAAAGAAAGGATACCACTACAAGGAGAGATATAGACAGGAAGTATTTGTTTTTAGAAATCGAAGAAACAATTAAAACTTCCTAAAACGAAGGGAATTTTAATTAAAACCAGAAAAGGAAATGTAATATAAATTGATCTGTTTCATTCTCATCAAAGAAAGGATACCACTACAAGGAGAGATATAGACAGGAAGTATTTGTTTTTAGAAATCGAAGATACAATTAAAACTTCCTAAAACGAAGGAAATTTTAATTGAAACCAGAAAAGGAAATGTAATATGAATTGATCAGTTTCATTCTCATCAAAGAAAGGATACCACTACAAGGAGAGATATAGACAGGAAGTATTTGTTTTTAGAAATCGAAGAAACAATTAAAACTTCCTAAAACGAAGGGAATTTTAATTAAAACCAGAAAAGGAAATGTAATATGAATTGATCAGTTTCATTCTCATCAAAGAAAGGATACCACTACAAGGAGAGATATAGACAGGAAGTATTTGTTTTTAGAAATCGAAGAAACAATTAAAACTTCCTAAAACGAAGGGAATTTTAATTAAAACCAGAAAAGGAAATGTAATATGAATTGATCTGTTTCATTCTCATCAAAGAAAGGATACCACTACAAGGAGAGATATAGACAGGAAGTATTTGTTTTTAGAAATCGAAGAAACAATTAAAACTTCCTAAAACGAAGGGAATTTTAATTGAAACCAGAAAAGGAAATGCAATATGAATTGATCTGTTTCATTCTCATCAAAGAAAGGATACCACTAAGAGGAGAGATATAGACAGGAAGTATTTGTTTTTAGAAATCGAAGATACAATTAAAACTTCCTAAAACGAAGGGAATTTTAATTGAAACCAGAAATGGAAATGCAATATGAATTAATCTGTTTCATTCTCATCAAAGAAAGGATACCACTAAGAGGAGAGATATAAACAGGAAGTATTTGTTTTTAGAAATCGAAGATACAATTAAAACTTCCTAAAACGAAGGGAATTTTAATTGAAACCAGAAAAGGAAATATAATATGAATTGATCTGTTTCATTCTCATCAAAGAAAGGATACCACTAAGAGGAGAGATATAGACAGGAAGTATTTGTTTTTAGAAATCGAAGATACAATTAAAACTTCCTAAAACGAAGGGAATTTTAATTGAAACCAGAAAAGGAAATGCAATATGAATTGATCTGTTTCATTCTCATCAAAGAAAGGATACCACTAAGAGGAGAGATATAGACAGGAAGTATTTGTTTTTAGAAATCGAAGATACAATTAAAACTTCCTAAAACGAAGGGAATTTTAATTGAAACCAGAAATGGAAATGCAATATGAATTAATCTGTTTCATTCTCATCAAAGAAAGGATACCACTAAGAGGAGAGATATAAACAGGAAGTATTTGTTTTTAGAAATCGAAGATACAATTAAAACTTCCTAAAACGAAGGGAATTTTAATTGAAACCAGAAAAGGAAATGCAATATGAATTGATCTGTTTCATTCTCATCAAAGAAAGGATACCACTAAGAGGAGAGATATAAACAGGAAGTATTTGTTTTTAGAAATCGAAGATACAATTAAAACTTCCTAAAACGAAGGGAATTTTAATCAAAACCAGAAAAGGAAATATAATATGAATTGATCTGTTTCATTCTCATCAAAGAAAGGATACCACTACGAGGAGAGATATAGACAGGAAGTATTTGTT
>NC_090740.1:116906926-116931926 GCF_036898095.1 Palaemon carinicauda | reverse complement strand
AACTAGAGTGGCACTCAGTAGAGCGCAGACCTCCGCCGAGGCAACTTATTTCTCCACCTTGACCTTGACCTTTGAACTTAACATGTATTAATTGACGTGGATTTTCATACACTCATATATGAAGCAAGTTTGAAATCTCTGTGATAATGATGTCCAAACTTATGGTTGATTACGTGAATTGGATATTTTGATTGACTGTAACCTTGACCTTGAAAAATGTAATTATTTCCAGCTTTTTACTGAGCAGTTAATCCATGAAAGGTACATTACTCTACGATTAAAATTGTGGCCAGGAAGCTGTTCACAAACAAACACACAAACATGGGGTAAAACATAACCTTCTTCCAACTTTGATGACGGAGATAAAAAATAATAGAAGAAAACAAATCCTGATAAAAAACAGCAAAGAGGATAAACAGTTCTAGGGTTGTTATTATATTCTAAATAAATAATGTTAAAATTACTTTTGTTTACTTATTATACTAGAACTAATATTACGTTTTCGGTACTGATTATTCTTTTCCATTAAATAAATACTTCCATTAATTACTATGAATTTATATAACAGAATAACCTCCATTTCAGTGATATATTGCTCAAATTTGTTTCACAAAATGAAAGCAAAAATCTGATAGCATTGTTAATATGTAAATCAAATTTAGAAATTAATAAGCTAACCATTTTAAAAGTAAATCCTAGTTCATCAAACATCAAATTATCATCACAAACAAAAATACTGTTCGAAATAAAACCAGAAATTATCAATGCATTCAGGGAATACACACATTCATTACCATTATTCATTGAATGTATTTATAGTTTAAATGTTTTTGAAGGTTACGTATGAGCAACAAAGGCAAGGTTTAAACGCCACTCATGAATGGCAGAGACAAGAGACATTGACTATACCCAAGTTAGCAGAGCAGTGCTCAAGAGACTAACCAAGACTATGACCTCTCTCCATCATTTTAAGACTAGGGAGGGCCAGCCAATGGCTACTGATAACTCAGTGGGTAGACCTGTAGGCTCCCCTAAACACCCCATCCTTAGCTCACAAGGATGGCGAGGTTGCACACACTACAAGAAACTATTGAGGTCCTTCGTGTCAATAGGCGTAGGAGGGGTTGATGTTATATATGTATGTATATATATATATATATATATATATATATATATATATATATATATATATATATATACATATATATATATATATATATATATATATATATATATATATATATATATATATACATATATATATACATATATATATATAAATATATATATAAATATATATATATATATATATATATATATATATGTCTTTATGTATATATATATATATATATATTATATATAATATATATATTATATATATATATATATATGTATGTATAAGTAAGCATATATATATATATATACATACATATATATATATATATATATATATATATATATATATATATATATATATATAACTGTATATATATATATATATATATATATATATATATATATATATATATATATATATATATCTATATATATATATATATATATATATATATATATATAGATATATATATATATATATATATATATATATATATATATATATATATATATATATATATATATATGCAGTACATATAATCAGCGACGAAGCCCCTTTTCCACCCAAGCTAGGACTGGACTATCGGTACAAGAGAATTGGTTACCGATGACATTATGAATCGCCAGAAATGGATAGTAAGGTGGAGGTGTAAGTTCCCTGTGAAAGCTATCAAGATATAAGCCCACATTGAACTCGGCTCTCCCATATTTTGAATCTACAAGCAAGTTGTGTTTTATTAAATACAAACAAATCTAAACAAATACATGGAAAATAAAACTAATACATCGAAAATAAAAAATAATTTCATATTGGACGCTTCTGTTGGAAATGTTATTTCCTGCATTTAATCCAAATGGGAGAATGTCATTATCTTAATGTAATAACACTTATCAATTCGATAAAGCTTTGATTTTTCTCTTGCTATCAGCTTAATCAGAGTGTATGTGTTTGGCATAAATAAGGCTTAAAGAAAATTACTCCCGTTGTTAACATTTTAAATTTTGACCCCTTTAAAAGAGGACCTATTGCTAGTATGGTTATATATATATGTATATATATATATATATATATATATATATATATATATATATATATATATATATACGTATATATATATATATATATCTATATATATATATATATATATATATATATATATATATATATGTATATGTATATATATGTACGTATATATATATATATATATATATATATATATATATATATATATATATATATATATATATATATATATATATATATATACCGCCAAAAAAGTGTTTACCGCCCATTTCTGAAGCCCTTGAAATGTCTGGTCATAAAGTTCCAGTAATTTCTCGTGACTTTAATATGTTTTTTGGTCTTTTTAACCACGAATCTTTAAAATCTTAAAGTTAACGATATTATCTAATTATGGAATGAAATTAAGGTAAACAAATATGTAAAACTATGGAATGTTTCACTTTTCTTTGAGATTCTCTTCTTTATAAATCAGAGAAATATATTGTTATTCTTTGCTGTGTTTGCAACAATAACTCGATATTTGATAACAATAAAGGAAATTGATAGAAAAAATATCATCTAATATGTTTTATGATCATTCCCAAATACAACCAAATTCACCTTTTGTATTTTTATCAATGTTTAAGTCTAGTGCATGCATTGCATATCTAGATATAGAATGAAATAAAGGATATTTCTAGAAACGAGCTCCCTTCAAATTTCTAGTCCTTTTTTTCATAGGATAAGAAATTATAAGAAAAAAAAAATCACTTTTTTTTTATGTATGAGTTAGAAATGTTTTGAGCAATTTATTTAATATATCCATTGAATGTCCAGTTATAAGATGAAAATGAGATTTCAAAATGATAAAAATCATTGCTTTGTTATCTTTTCTATATGAGTTAGAAAATATTTGGGCTATTTATGTAAATGTATCCATTAAATATCCAATCATAAGATAAAAAAAATTGGAAAATATTAAAAAATTTCCCGCGTAAATTCTATAAGGGATATGGTTTATAAAATAATTTTAATGTATCCATTAAATATTCAATTATACGATAGAAATATTGGAAAATATTAAAAAATTTCCCACGTAAATTCTATATGGGATATGGTTTAAAAAATAATAAAAAGAAATCTACTGTTTTATTACACAGCACCACGCGAAACATTCTCATCCAATCA
Source organism: Palaemon carinicauda (assembly GCF_036898095.1). Taxonomy (NCBI): domain Eukaryota; kingdom Metazoa; phylum Arthropoda; class Malacostraca; order Decapoda; family Palaemonidae; genus Palaemon; species Palaemon carinicauda. Next base: position 116,928,619 of record NC_090740.1, on the reverse strand, counting down.
TGTGATATTTGGATTTATGAAACATTAAAAAAACTCATTGAAACTTCATAAAATCATATCAGTTTATGGTCATAAATCGGCAACTTTCAAAAGTCATTAAAAAAACTTGCTACACTTCACTAACCAAGATAGGATATTCAAAGAGTAATAGCTGATTTTTATGAATGATTCGATGACCTTGCTGTAATGGTGGGATCACTTTTACATCCTCATCGTCAGTTGAAGAAGTATTTTTGAGAAATAAATTCTAAATCAAGTTATGACATTTTCTGGAATAATGGAAGTTTTGTGTTGTAGGGAAATATCACTAAAAACTAATATCAAGGAATATAGTAATTGTTCGAATAATACTAACATTAATACGCGTCCTGAAACATTATAATTAGAATTCTCTTAGAAACTAGAGTGGAAAATGCACCTAGCTTTCTAGTTCGTTACCAAATGAGGCATAGGTTCGAATCCTTAAAGGTGTAGGTTGTTGCAAAATTAGAATAAATTCGCTTTGAAATTCAGTACTTGAAGACTTGATATCTATTATTATTATCATTATTATTATTATTATTATTATTATTATTATTATTATTATTATTATTATTATTACTTACTTACTTACTTACTAAGCTACAACCCTAATTGGAAAAACAGTATGCAATAAGCCCAGGGGCTCCAACAGGGAAAATAACTCAGTGGGGAAAGGAAACGAAGTAAAATGAAATATTTTAAGAAGAGCAACGAGATTAAAATAAATATCTCCTATATAAACTATAAAAAACTTTAAAAAAATAAGAGGAAGAGAAATAAGATAGAATAGAATACTGTTATAAGGTGTCTCCTATGAACCAGTAAAAATAAAAACTACCTCGTATACATATACAAACAAAAACAAACAAACATATATAAATTGATATGTTACAACAGTTCTTAAATAATACTATTCTCTATAGTTTTGTTTATCAGCACCGCATTTTAGAAAATCATCGTGATACCAATTACCTATCCCCTGTTTTATTTTTATTTTTTATTAAATGCTAAGCTACAACCCTAGTTAGAAAAGCAGGTTGCTATAAGCCCAGGGGCCCCAATAGGTAAAATAGCCTAGTGAGGAAAGGAAATAAACAAAAATGAAATATTTTAAGAATAGTAATATCAAAATTTCTGTTTCTGATAACATATGAACACGGCATCACACGCTCAATCTATCTGATGGTTTTACTCGACCAGGCGTAGCTAACGACTAGGCCTATGGCCAACGAGGTATTGGTATTGGTAAGTCAGTTTTTTTTTCTTTTTTTTTTTTTTAAGATGGACAGGTACATATCAAGCAGTCATCTCCTTCTCTATTAACTATCGAGATATATTTTTGAACCGATCCGTCCTTCATCTAGGCTTAACTCTCATTCTGAGATGCAACTGTTTTTTTTTCTTCTTTTTATTCAACTGTCATTCTAAGATACACAGTTTTTTTTATCAAGCAGTTATCTCCTTCTATATTAACTATCGAGATATATTTTTGAAACGATCCGTCCTTCATCTAAAATTTCTAAACTTGACTCTCATTCTAGGATACAAATGTTTTTTTTCTTATTCAACTGTCATTCTAAGATGCAACTGTTTTTTTTTTATTCAACTGTCATTCTAAGATACACGGGTATATATCAATCAGTTATCTCCTTCTATATCAACTATCCAGATATATTTTTGAACCGATCCGTCCTTCATCTTGACTTAATTCTCATTCTAAGATACAATTGTTTGTACACACTACTCTATTCAATATTCATGTCATGTAACAATAACTTGTTTGTGCTAACGATAGAATATATCCAAATCTCTGAACTTGAATGTTAAAAACCAATAAAGTTAAGCGAGAGAACAAACCAAAATAATCCCTTCAACGTACTATTGAAGGAAGTAAGAAAATACCCCCTCTATACTCAATTCTTTTTAATGAGGCGCATTTGCACCGACTCGCAGCGGTGCCCTTTTAGCTCGGAAAACGTTTCCTATTATCTGATTGGTTACAATTATCTTGCCCAACCAATCAGCGATCAGGAAACTTTTCCGAGCTAAAAGGGCACCACTGCGAGTCGGTGCAAATCTGACTCAGTAAAAAGAATTGACTATAGTGGTGCTCATAATTGACATGTATCCTTTTCCTTTCTTCAGGTAAGTAACTACGTTGAAGGTGTAAATGTCTTTCTTGAGCGACAGAGACTAGAAAAAGTCATTTCACTGTAAAGCGAAGTTTTAGAGACAGGACATCTGAGCAGTGCCAAAACCTATTATCCAACACTTTATTGGCTTTCCTCACTGGGCTAATTTTTCCCTGTTAGACCCCTTGGGCTTATAATATCCTGCTTTTCTAACTATGTTTCTAGCTCAGCTATTGATAATAAAAATAACCAGTTTTCAATATTCCGCTACAACCCTTATAGCTTTATATCACCCTGGCAACAACATGATTCCTCGAGTCAATAGATCGGCTGAAACTACCCTATTATTCTGTAATCAAACAAACCATTATTCTCTACTCATGGGTAGTGCTATAGCCTCTGTACCAAGGTCTTCCACTGCCTTAGGTTAGAGTTCTCTTGCTTGAGGGTACACTCGGGTACTCTATTCTATCTAATTTCTCTTTCTCTTATTTTGTTCAAGTTTTTATAGTTTATATAGAAATATTTATTTTGATGTTATTGTTCTTAAAATATTTTATATTTCCTTGTTTCCTTTCCTCACTGCGCTATTTTCGCTGTTGGAGCCCCTGGGCTTATAGCATCCTGCTTTTCCAACTAGGGTTGTATCTTAGCAAGTAATAATAATAATAATAATAATAATGGCAAAGGTTTCATCTACTACCAGTCTGAAGTCGGATGCTTCCCTTCATCAATGTAGACTGTAGACTCTACACCAGTGGTTCCCAACCTTTTTTCTGTCATTTCCCCCCTGCACCTAGTTCAACCATTCTGATTTCCCCCTCCATGCCCCGCCCAGCCCTCATGCCCACTCGCCTGCCTCAGAAATGGGCATGATATTCCAATTTTCCCCTTGAATATCATGTCAGTGAGAAATGATATGATCCTATCACAATTGAATGGCTAACAAAGAATTACCGCACGTACTATGTGGAAATTTTCCGCTTGATTTAGTTAGTAGGTAGTGTAATTATTTCCCCCCTTGGAAGCTTCAAATTTCCCCTCAGGGGGAAATTTCCCCCAGGTTGGGAACCACTGCTCTACACACTGGAAGGAGTCTCTATAATGTCGAGACTCCATTAACGGCTTTACACTCGAGCCCGGTGTTCAGTTACATTCGTGGGAAGGCGACCAGCGTGAATGACCCAACTCAACTCAACTCTCGTGTGCATTTACTCTACTATCTATTTGACCAAAGGATTTTACAAGAAGCAATCATGGTTTAAAGATGAAAATCAAAGGCAGTGGGATATGAAAAGCTTCGAAGTGTGATTAATTTGTTTGTTAAATTGAAGAATTCCTGCAGTAGAGTATAAATCTTCCATGGCGAAATACTCTTCCAATATGTTCATTATTTTTATAACTTGATTTCTGATAAAATCTTTATGAACAAAACGATATAAACTAATAGGATAGAAAATATATAGAATAAACACCTATACTATATAGGAAGCATATATATTTCACGAATTTTTTAATCTTTTTTATATAATTCAATAAATAGGCGTTTAAATTTCATCTATTTATGCACGTATCATCTGAAATTAAAGTCTGTAATTATTTGTCTAAATTCTGGTCATAGTATTTTGAAGACATTCAAAGAAAACTTTGAAATATTCAGATTTTAGAAATAAAAAAGGTCCTTTGGGGGTATTACAAAGGCTAAATTAAGTGAAAGTAATCTGTAAAGGTTTAGAGTTTGGCAATGCAAAGGCTGAATAGAAAATAATAAATCCTTTTTACCACTTTAATCCATTGATCTCGATGTGGGATGCATTGCAAGGAAAGAAAAGACTTCAGTAATTTTTTATATTAGAAAAAAAAAAAAGGCTTTTTGTTGAGGCACGTTTGGTAGAGATGCGTACTTAAAATACAAAGTGTTACTATTTCCTTATTTCCTTTCCTCACTGGGCTATTTTTCCCCATTGGAGCCCCTGGGCTTATAGCATCGTGCTTTTCCAACTAGGGTTGTAGCTTGGCGAATAATAATAATAATAATAATAATAATAATAATAATAATAATAATAATAATGTCCAATGTGGAAAATATGGTAACGTCTCTAGCTGATGAACGCCAGACAGGGGTTCAAGTCCCACTCAAACTCGTTAGTTCCTTTGGTCGCTGTAACTTCACCATCAATGTATGCTAAGGATGGGGGTTTGGGGGAGCCTATAGGTCTATTTACTGAGTCATCAGCTACCATTGCCTGACCCTCCTTGGTCCTAGCTTGTGTGGAGAGGGGTCTTGGTCGTTGATCATATGTATATTTGGTCAGTCTCTAGGGTATTGTCCTGCTTTCTAGGGCAATGTCACTACCCCTTGCCTCTGCCATTCATGATCGATCTTTAAACCATTAAGTTATGAAAGTAAGATATGAGTGATTACAGGATTCTAAGTAAGGGAAGTAATGCATAATTAGTTATCTGTGAAGATATTTAATGTAGGTATTGAAGTTTCCTTTAAAGGTTTAAAGGCCACTCATGAATGGCAGAGGCAAATGACAGTAACTTTACCCTAGCAAGCAGACAATTCCATACAGACTGACTATATATACGATCAGAGCCCAAGCTCCCTCTTCACCCAAGCTAGGACCAGGGAGGCCAGGCAATAGCTGCTGATGAGTTAGCAGATAGACCTATAGGCTCCCCCAAACCTCATTCTTTAGCTCACAAAGGGTGAGGTTGCAGAGACCAAAGAAACTAACGAGTTTGAGCTACACTTGAACCCCAGTTTGGCGATCACCAAACAGGGGCGTTTCCTATAAAGGTTTAAAGGTCACTCATGAATGGCAGAGGCAAATGACAGTAACTTTACCCTAGCAAGCACACAATTCCATAGAGACTGACTATATATACGATCAGAGCCCAAGCTCCCTCTTCACCCAAGCTAGGACCAGGGAGTCCAGGCAATGGCTGCTGATGACTCAGCATGTAGACCTATAGGCTCCCCCAATTCTCCATCTTTAGCTCACAAACGGTGAGGTTGCGGACCACAAACAAACTAACAAGTTTGAGCTGAATTCGAACCCCAGTCTGGTGATCACCAAACAGGGACGTTTCTTATACGTTATGATTCAACATTTTTAATAGTTTGATTGATTGATTTTAAGTTTTCTGGTATCCTGATTTCAAATAGAAATAAGGGTGCTGTGAATGTACAGTTTGTTCTATGATATAATCGTGCGAAAATGGTAGATATATAAGCTAATAAATGTAATTATGTTTAAAAATTAAATTATTATACATTTTTTGATGAGGAATATTGAATTCCACCAATCCTTTTGAAGTAATTGAAAATCTGCAATAAAACTCCATAACTTCAACGAATAATGGAAAATGGGAAAACCTAAAAGGAAACGAACGAATAATAGGAAATCACAAATGAAATGTAAAAACTAATTATTTCAAACATTTGACAGCGATGAATTTCGTCCATTTATTGTCACACGATTCAATTTCCAAGCTGACAGCAGTAACACCCTTCTCTCTCTCTCTCTCTCTCTCTCTCTCTCTCTCTCTCTCTCTCTCTCTCTCTCTCTCTCTCTCTCTCTCTCTCTCTCTATATATATATATATATATATATATATGTATATACAGTATATAAATATATATATATATATATATATATATATATATATATACACATATATATACTGTATATATATATATATATATATATATATATATATATATATATATATATATATATATATATATATATATATAGAATATTCCTACAATAAAAAATATTTTTGCAATGCAATCATATATTAAAAATAAATGAAATACTTTATAGTACTGGCTTACATTGACAGATTTATATTAAATGATGAAATTATTAAATAGAAAATATGAGAAAATTAAATTAAAATCTACTTAAGCATATACGACTGTTGAAGATGACATTAAGCATCCCAAAAAATCCTATTTGTACAGTAATGATGAAGATTTGTTCTGATACCCGTAAGAGCTATTCTTATCTATGTTGGAATTTGATAATGTCATTAATTTCATCTGCTTCTCACAGCGGTATTTAACAAGATTGATTGACTGATTTAAAGTGTTCAGGCATCCTGACATCTAAGGTCATTGACGCCGATATCATTTAGTCTACATATATATATAAAAAAATAAAAGAATATTCAATTAAAACCATAAAAGTTTAATGTCATTGTAAAAGCTGCTTCTGAAATAAATCTAAAAATGCCACTTGCATAGTAGTACACATCATGTCCAAGAATCTTGGCAAGGATGAACCTGCTACCCTCATCTCGAGCCTCAAATAAATATCTATTCCTTAAGTTATTATAATTGGGGCATTCGGTCAACAAATGCCTCACTGTTAGAGGTACCAAACAGTCGTCATAATATGGTTGGTGTTGGCCCTTCAGCAGAAACTCGTGTGTCAACCGAGTGTGAACAATACGGAGATGACAAAGAGACTTCTCCCATTTTCGGGGCATCATGTCATACCTCCAAGGAGATATGACATTTGTTACTTCTCTCATTTTATTGCCATCTAGACTATCCCAGTGCTGTTGCCATTTATTGCAAAGCAATTTCTTGATGTTAGTTAGGAAGTCATTACAGGGAATGGGATACCTTCTTGGCAACAACTCTGATGCTGCATTCTTCGCCAATGAATCTGCCTTCTCATTACCACACTCACCTACATGTGCTGGAACCCAACAAAATCGAACAATTATACCTCTCCTCCCGATAATAAAAAGCCATTCTAAAATCTTTAAAACTAGAGGGTTACTAGAATTAAAAAACTTCTAAAGCTTGAAGGACACTCCTTGCATCACTAAAAATGGTAAAATTACCCTTCTTTTCCAACGCTATTTTCTCAACGGCGGTTAGTATGCCATACAGGTCGGCAGTAAATATTGAAGCTGTTAGAGGAAGTGCACCTCTACAATTAAAACCATTACTATGTACTCCAAATCCAACGCCAGATTTGGAGCCATCAGTATATATAAAAGTCGATCCCCTATATTCTTCAACATGTTCCATAAACAGAGACCTGGATTCTAAGTCAGTCATAGTCTTCTTAACTCCAATAAAATATCTACAAAAAAATGTCTCTGCCAATTTCCATGGAGGCGTTGATGATACCTTAAATGGAAGCACCTTAATTCTAATTATATCAAGACTGTTTAAAAATTGTTTCACCCGAAACCCATAAGATTGAGGAGATTTTGGGTGCAACTCAAAGTACGTTGAGTGACTTACATGGCTTGCAGTCTGAAAGGCTAAAGAATCAGGGAGTCTTTGCAATCTAAACCAATACCGAATAAAAGCAGAAATTCGATAAAGATCTAGAGGTAACTCTCCAGCTTCAACAAGGAAACTTGGGATAAGTGAGGTTCTGAACGCTCCTGTGGACAATCTAATACCACCATGATGTACTAAATCTAATATCTTTAACCGGCTTGGGGTAGCTGAGGAGTATATTTCACATCCGTAACTGATTTTGGAAAAAAATCAAGGCCTTGTATAATTTCAAAATAGTATTGCGGTCTGCCCGCCATGATGTATGGGACAATACTTTTAAAATATTCAGAGCCTCCGGTATTTAACAAGAGAATATTATTATCCTAATGTTATTGTTCTTAAAATATTTCATTTTTCCTTGTTTCCTTTCCTCACTGGGCTATTTTCCTTGTTGGGGCCCCTGGGCTTATGGCATCTTGCTTTACCAACTAGTGTTGTAGCTTAGCAAGTAATAATAATAATTGGCAAGCTAGCGATCAGGAATTGGCGAGCTAACGATCAGGAATGGGTGAGCTAGCGATCAGGAATTGGTGAGCTAGCGATCAGGAATCGGCAAGCTAGCGATCAGGAATGGGCGAGCTAGCGATCAGGAATCGGCGAGCTAGCGATCAGGAATGAGTGAGCTAGCGATCAGGAATTGGCAAGCTAGCGATCAGGAATGGTCGAGCTAGCGATCAGGAATCGGTTAGCTAGTGATCAGGAGTCGGCAAGCTAGCAATCAGGAAGCGATCAGGAATCGGTGAGCTAGCAATCAGGAATCAGCAAGCAAGAGATCAGGAATCGGTGAGCTAGTGATAAGGAATCTGCGAGATAGCTATCAGGAATGGGCGAGCTAGCCATCCGGAATCGTTGAGCTAGCGATCAGGATTCGGTGAGCTAGTGATCAGGAATCTGTGAGCTAGCAATCAGGAATGGGCGAGCTAGCGATCAAGAACCGATGAGCTAGCGATCAGGAATCAGAAAGCTAGCGACCAGGAATGGGCGAGCTAGCGATCAGGAATCGGTGAGCTAGCAATCAGGAATGGGCGAGCTAGCGATCAAGAACCGATGAGCTAGCGATCAGGAATCAGAAAGCTAGCGACCAGGAATGGGCGAGCTAGCGATCAGGAATCGGTGCGCTAGCGATCAGGAATAGGCGAGCTAGCGATCAGGAATGGGCGAGCTAGCGATCAAGAATCGGTGAGCTAGCGATCAGGAATCAGCAAGCTAGCGATCAGGAATTGGCAAGCTAGCGATCAGGAATCGGTGAGCTAGCGATCAGGAATAGGCAAGCTAGCAATCAAGAATCGGTGAGCTGGTGATCAGGAATAGGCAAGCTAGCGATCAGGAATCGGCGATCGGAGCTATAAAGGTTTTTACGCCCACTCATGAATTGCAGAGGCCAGGAACAATGACATTGCCCTATCAAGTAGGACTATGCCCTAGAGACTGGCCGTATATACAAATGATCAGTGCTCGAGCCCCCTCTCCTTCCAAGATAGGACCAAGGAGGGCAAGGCAATAGCTGCTGATTATTCAGAAGATATACCTATAGGCTCCCCCCAAACCCTCCATCCTTAGCTCACAAGGATGGTGAGGTTACAGCGACCAAAGAAACTTTCAAGTTTGAGCTGGACTTGAACACCAGTCTGGCGTTCACCAGTCAGGGACGTTATTATATCGGCCACCACAACCCTATGTAGGTAGATGTATATTATTACAGAAATGAAGAATGATATGGGATGATTTTCTTAATCCCTAATTCATGACTTCTATTGATGTAGTTGGTGGGATGTATGGCTATTAGCTTTAATGTACTCAATTTCTATAAATCAAAATCAAATTGTATAATTAAAAAGTTTCCCTTATTAAATGCTACTCGCAAAATGTTAAACTTTTAACAACCAACGATTTAATATATATGCATATTTTCTAAATTCATGCAACGAACACCCAGTCAAGAGTCAATCAAAATTTCACTCCTAATTAGGCACATGAAATAATTTGTTTAATAGGCCATAACATCATCGAGCCTTTGATACTTTAAAAGGGGTTCCATGCAACATTTTTCTTTTTATAGATTGTACTTTCCTATAACTCTCTCGTTATTTAATAATCTCACATCTCAGTACCATAAAGCCTTTTTTTTTCTATTTTTTTAGTTTCCTTTTTTTGTTTTCGATTTATTTTGCCAAATGGTCTTCTGTAAGGAATTCTGTGTTATGGTACAAAATATTACAGGTTGAGAAGACCACCACCATTTGGTAACTAATTAAAATATTTTGATATCTTTCTAGCTGTCTCTTAGGTTCGGTTAGGTTAGGTTAGGTCAGGTTAACCTATCCTATCCAACCTAAAGACTTATAAAAGTTCAACATTGATCTGCGTAAATATACGTTCACCGATGTATTCCCCAATTCCATTCATGTATTAATGTCATTTGATAACAATAATACAACGAGGAACTCACCTGAGATAAAGGGGTCGAATGCAAAGTCAAATAATCGGGGAATTAATTCTAAATCTTTTTAATTCCATATTTATTGGAAAAGCGAGTTGAACATCGCAATAAAGCATAAGATATGCATGAAGAGCAGTTAAGTTCTTGTCCAAATAATCCTCTCAGTTTGCCAGGCACTTTAATTCTTTTGTGTTTGAATTTAATGAAAATGAATCTAGTTATATGAATCTATGAATGTCTGCCTCTGGTAGTAGAAGTGGATCCATTAAATCGACTGATGTAGTAAATAGTATATGCGCCATTGACTAGTTTAGTAAATTTCCGTAAATGATAATTGTAAAATAGTTCGTTCATGTATCAACGGGTGATGTACAGTATTCCCACCTCTGTTTAACATACTTCCTAAAATCTATAGACCATAGAAACTTGGAGGTACGTCTATAAATGGAATTAGAAACTAGGATTATCTTTCCTCCAAGATTAGAAATTTCCCCAATAGGGGGTGAGGGTGAGTTACGGGAAAAATGCAAGGGTAACCCGAGGGCAAGAGAACAAGGTCTGATCGCTCCCCCCCCCCCCCCCCCCCGTACCCCCAAGATCTCCTTGTAGGCAGAGCTTTGTCTGCCTGCTCACTGTATCATCAGGTGATCTTAAAATGAACAAAAGTTGGGGAAAACTACTATTACCTTACAATTTGGTTTCTGCTAGTCTAACGCCACTCTTAAGAGTATTTCTTATACTAAACTGAAATTTGTGAATGGGGAAGTCTTACATCTTCACTTATATTCATCATAAACTTAGTGATGTACTATTTTCCAATACATGGGATTTACTTTCTGCATTTACACACCTATTGCCGTATTTTTAGCTAATTAAGATGTTGTCTTATAAATTCGCTATAGACCTTTTTTCCCCATTCATAATCAGTAAAATTCTGGAAATAAAGTCTGGATCTATATTTTGAGCAGGATGACAAACTTATATATCTGACCAATCTATTTTGGATGTTAATATTTCCAATTTTCCATTCATTACTCAGTTTATTTGCTCTTCCTTATTTTTTATATACATTCTTTGGGCTTTCGGTCTTGTACCATTCAGCATTTCCAACCATGGTTGTAGATTGGTTAATATTTGGTACTGTTACAGCCTTCGGTCTTGTACCATTCAGCATTTCCAACCATGGTTGTAGATTGGTTAATATTTGGAACTGTTTCAGCCTTCGGTCTTTTCCGTTTTGGAAGTTTGGGGCATCTCAAACATCTCGTGTGTAAATGTGCATCCACACGGTCGACCAGTGTGCCAGACAAACACTGTTACCATGTTTATATTGAAAGAGAATGACGTCATAAGCGTTGAAATGAGGGAAGTTGATATGGTAACAAACATTGGTACCAGATGACGTTGACTACCACGATTTGTACTCCTCCTTTGTACTCCTATCAGACAAAGACCGGAAGAAATGTACGAAGCTGATGTCCGCTGTCATGTCTGTTAACTATGTCACGTGCTATAATCTTTACATGAGAATTTAGCAGTAATTATCAGCTTCAAGTACGGAACATCATAACCATAGTACACCATAAAATAGAAACACAATCCAATAAATCAAATTATGCAGCATGATCATTCCTGATCTTTTGAGAACAATAGAATGGTACATGGAAGGACTAGTTGCAAAGACTTAGTAAAAAGAGAAGCCATTCATCCATTGTAAAGGAAACTCAAATTGATTATGAATCACACTTTAAAAACTATATACTGATGGGCCCAAAAGGCTTTATACATTTTATCGGAGAACGTAAAACCTTTTATAACTAAGCAGGACAAATGTATGAGAGGAAGCATTTTTCAGAAGCACGTTTGGAGGCATTACAGAATGTCATATGCTTGACTTGAAATAACCTATCAGTGAACTGAGGATGTTATTGTTATCAACGTGTAATGTGTAGCATATATTATTCCAAGAAATAACTAATGTTTCAGACTGGTCATAATTCAGATGGTGTGTTAACTAAATCCAAATCGTTTCAGTGATAAAGATAAAATGTTCAAAATTTGCTTCCCCTGTTCTCGTATAGAGAGAGAGAGAGAGAGAGAGAGAGAGAGAGAGAGAGAGAGAGAGAGAGAGAGAGAGAGAGAGAGAAATTGCTTATTTTCGTCACAATCAAACACTTAGAGCAAATGAGACTTCGGTGTCCATAACTGAAACAGATTCTGTTATTTTATACTCTATCGAAACTCCATAATTTGGTTGAGCAAATGTCTTATGTACCAACCTCAGACTTTATTTCTCCAATTTGCGTAGCTTTACCTAGTAATGACCCATTATGGATTCCATATTCTTTTCGACTTGTAAACCAGTTACACCAAGGTCTATAGAATACAAGGTCTACCCATCAGCGACTCAAAATCTGTCATCTACTGCGCAGACCACCCATGCGGAGATTAGTGACATCACACCGTACCATGCTCTGATTTACCAGCCTTTGTTTTCCAGTATCTACAGTTAGTTTACAAGGATTCTGGTGTTATTATTCAGTGTGAAGCTCTTCCGCTTCCCAATTAACTATTTGTTGAGTCCCATTTGCAGAGTGCTTGAATTAATTACTATTGGTTAAAATGCCTCGTTACTATGCTGTGTATGGGTGTTCTTCTAATAAAGATAGAGATAAAGGAGTAACTCTTCACAGCTTTCCCAAGCACGTGGAAACTAGAAAGCTGTGGATAAATTCATGTAAAAGGAAGTACCCTTTCAACCCTGATAATGCAATCATGTGTAGTTTTTCATTTTAAACCTGATGCATTTGAAAGAAAGCTGAAATATGAATTGCTTGGAGAGCCAATGCCAAAAAACCAACGACGATTAAAGGAAGGATCAATTCTAACATTATCATTACCTCTATCACAAGGTAAGGTTCAAAAGTGAAATGCATTGTTGGTAAACGATATGTATTAAATTATTGATATGAAAACTATTAATATATCGGTATTTTTTTGATAAACGCATAAACACTCGATCCAATTACTCATTTTGACAAATATATGGCAATGCATATATGTATCTTTTGTTTTGAAGTGGAGTAGATATTGTAAATGATAAAAGTGAATGCTACTTTGGTTATGTCTATCAGTATCAACGAAGCAAGTTTCGTATGAATCAAAGATGTCCAGAAATGCCTATGGGTTGGACTTAGAAAATCAGAATAGAATTATCAAATGCATGACACAGACAGTAAAATCAATGAAGGTAATTGGAAGTAAAAGTCTTTACCCATTCCAAAAAGGAGTGACAATTTCATGCGAATCTTTGCCCAAATTTTTAGAGATGGTATAAAATAAATTCAATATATCATATATACTAACATACAGACTGATTCAAGATGGACTGGAACATTTCTTTGCTTGCCGTTAAATATCGCATTAGATATCTTTCAGGGAAGGATAATTATCTCATGGGGTCGAAATGTAATACAGAAACCAAAAAAAAAAAAGTAGATAACTTTACAACTAGAACCTTTTCTTTTCTTAGTAATGAAACTTCCTCTCAAGATAAAGACGACGAATCGCTACAACGTGAGCTAAGTCTCTCCGCGATGATATTTTGTTTGCCGGATGAATGTGACTGTTTAGAAAAAGATATTGATGTTACAGAAAGTGTAGGGGAAGTTGTTAACGAACAGCTGGAGGATGCAATAGCGAAAGGGGGTCTAGAGTATTTTGCTGGTTTCATTGCCCATAAGTTTCCTAAATACGCAAATCTTGGGTCATATGAATCAATGGGAGACAATTCATGGACGAGTATAATTAGCAGAGCAGATAATAAACTAGTGAAGTCATCAAAAGAATTTTCTGATCAAATCAAGACTATTGAAAAAATTTTCAAATGTTATGATGGGGAAAAAGGTTTAAAACCTGGTAAAGGAACAGTAAAAAATTTAGCAGCAGAAATTGTAAATGTAATGGGATTACCACTAGATTTTGTTACTTATTTTGTTCATTGTCGGACATTCTTTAGAATAAGAATATAAAATAGGGAAACAACTTCCACAAGGAAAATAATGAATAACTTTAAAAGGTTGTAGAGTGTAATTATCAGGATTTTTTAAGTTTAAGTTAATTTGTGCAACCATAATTGTATAGATTTTTCTAAATGTAGTTTTTAGTAAAAAATTAGTGTAAAATATTTTTTCATGTATACATGCACGTTGCTTATTTGTATATTTACTGACTGATATAAAGAATTTTGATATTTTTTTCTTTCCTGATGTGCGTCTTTTTATACCCTTTTTTTTTAAACCTTCACATAAGTATTTTATAATGAAATCCAGTCATCAAAATATCTTGAAATATTATATTTTCTGAAATAGTAATGTTATTCTTAACTGGATAAGAAAGAATAATGAACTTTTGCAAAACAAGTTCTGACTGAAAGGTGTTCTTTCGCCGGCCAGTGGTGCTTACTGGCGTCTCAAAACTTATCCGCCTTTAACGTTTACCCCTCTAATCCTTACTCACCCCCAATTTACCTGCGCGTGGGTTGACCTAGTACTCTATAGACCTTGCTATAGACTATAGAAACTTGGAGGTACGTCTATAAATAAAATTAGAAACTAGGATTATTTTTCCTCCAAGATTAGAAATTTCCCCAATAGGGGGTAAGGGTGAGTTACGGGAAAAATGCAAGGGTAACCCGAGGGCAAGAGAACAAGGTCTGATCACTTTCCCCCAAAATCTCCTTGTAGGCGGAGCTTTGTCTTCCTGCTAACTGTATCATCAGGTGATCTTAAAATGAACAAAAGTTGGGGAAAACTACTATCACCTTACAATTTGGTTTCTGCTAATCTAACGCCACTCATAAGAGTATTTCTTAAACTAAACCGAAATTTGTGAATGGGGAAGTCTTACATCTTCACTTATATTCATCATAAACGTAGTGATGTACTATTTTCCTATACATGGGATTTTACTTTCTGCATTAGCGCACCTATTGCCGTAATTATAGCCAAATAAGATATTGTTTTATAAATTCGCTATAGACCTTTTTTCCCCATTCATACCCAGTAAAATTTTGGCAATAAAGTCTGGATCTATATTTTGAGCAGGATGACAAGCTTATATATCTGACCAATCTATTTTAAATGTTAATATTTCACATTTCTCATTCACTACTTAGTTTATTTGTTCTTCCTTTATTTCTTATATACACCCTTTGGGCTTTCGGTCTTGTACCATTCAGCATTCCCAACCATGGTTGCAGATTGGTTAATATTTGGTACTGTTACAGCCTTCGGTCTTGTACCATTCAGCATTTCCAACCATGGTTATAGATTGGTTAATATTTGGTACTGTTACAGCCTTCGGTCTTGTACCATTCAGCATTTCCAACCATGGTTGTAGATTGGTTAATATTTGGTACTGTTACAGCCTTCGTTCTCGTACCATTCAGCATTTCCAGCCATGGTTGTAGATTGGTTAATATTTGGTACTGTTTCAGCCTTCGTTCTCGTACCATTCAGCATTTCCAGCCATGGTTGTAGATTGGTTAATATTTGGTACTGTTTCAGTCTTCGGTCTTTTCCGTTTTGGAAGTTTGGGGCATCTCAAACATCTCGTGTGTAAATGTGCATCCACACGGTCGAACAGTGTGCCATACAAACACTGTTACCATGTTTATATTGAAAGAGAATGACGTCATAAACGTTGAAATGAGGGAAGTTGGTATGGTAACAAACAGGAGTACCAGATGAAATTGACTACCACGATTTGTACTCCTCCTTTGTACTCCTATCAGACAAAGACCGGAAGAAATGTACGAAGCTGATGTCCGCTGTCATGTCTGTTAACTATGTCACGTCTATAATCTTTACATGAGAATTTAGCAGTAATTATCAGCTTCAGGTACGGAACATCATAACCATAGTACACCATAAAATAGAAACACAATCCAATAAATCAAATTATGCAGCATGATCATTCCTGATCTTTTGAGAACAATAGAATGGTACATGGAAGGACTAGTTGCAAAGACTTAGTAAAAAGAAAAACCATTCATCCATTGTAAAGGAAACTCATTTTGATTATGAATCAACTTTAAAAACTATATACTGATGGGCCCAAAAGGCTTTATACATTTTATCGGAGAACTTAAAACCTTTAATAACTAAGCAGGACACATGTATGAGAGGAAGCATTTTTCCGAAGCTCGTTTGGAGACATTACAGATTCTCATATGTCCGACTTAAAATAACCTATCAGTGAACTGAGGATGTTATTATTAACGTGCAATATGTAGCATATATTCTTCCAAGAAATAACTAATGTTTGAGACTGGTCATAATTCGGATTATGTGTTAACTAAATCCAAATCGTTTCAGTGATAAAGATAAAATGTTCAAAATTTGCTTCCCCTGTTCTCTGAGAGAGAGAGAGAGAGAGAGAGAGAGAGAGAGAGAGAGAGAGAGAGAGAGAGAGAGAGAGAGAGAGAGAGAGAGAGAAATTGCGTATTTTCGTCACGATCAAACTCTTAAGAACAAATGAGACTTCGGAGCCCATAACTGAAACAGATAATGTTATGCTATACTCTATCGAAACCCCATAATTTGGTCGTGCAAATGTCTTATGTACCAACCTCACTTCTTATTTCTCCCATTTGCGTAGCTTTACCTAGTAATGACCCATTATGGATTCCATACTCTTTTCGACTTTTAACCAGTTACACATTCCACTTCTCGGAAGTTCTGACGTCAATTTATTTATTGCTACTACACGTTTATTTCAGTCTTTGTAAACATGCTTCCAGGTTTTATAAGCATGGGCTCTGCTAATACTGTTTGATTAGCAACTGAGCCTCTTATCTATCTCGAGTCAGTTTTCCTCCGTAACTGGATTACAACTACTCTGTTTACAGGGAAGGCGATACCTAATCTAAAAGTTAAAGTTAATCCAGTAAACAAGTAGAACTCCGTCCATAGTGCCACTCCGCCTCCGGAGTGTGTATGAAGCTCTGACTCTACGAACACACTGACACGACTTTGTGCTCGTTATTGACGCCATTAGTGCTTTCACAATGTTAACTGGTTACAATTGTGTTCGACTGTCTGGACGCACCTTCAAACTTTCAGCCAAAATGAGTGCTTCAAACTTTAATGTACTGTTGACCTGTGCATGACCTTGCCCACTGATTAGGTACTCTTTGGAAACTAGATTATACCTTTGCCCTTTATTTCCAAATCCATAGATTTGCATCCATTAACACAAGCATGGCATTGTTCAGTTATATACAAGATACTATTACTAGCGAATTGAAGTCTTAGTTCATTTAAGCACCTTAAAAAGAATGAAGATATACACTCCATTACGCGAAGGAAGTCTGGTAACATTAAGGACCAAGTCTGAAAGAATTCAAGAGTTCCAACCAGGAACCCGTCACGCGGAGCAGTTACCAGTCATTTTTTCATTGCTTACGTAATAACCTACCCCACGCGGGAGGCCACTACAGTATCAGGTATACTTTTATGTTCTGGCCTTGGGGTAACGCGTCCACTTAACAGAATATTGTTCGGTAAACCGTTTCTCATAGAACAGTTTCGCTAAAGGCCTTTATGCATGCGTCCAGATGGCTTTATCAAGAGCCTGACAATTGCAGCAAGAGTAACTAGCAAGAGTAACAAGAAAATGGGCAGTCGTAAGAGCATAAAAATATATTTAGTTAATTGCTGTATGCGCCAGAAAGTAGTAAAATTTGATACAGTGTGTTTGCAGAAACTTAAATTCTTAATTTGTTAGATTAACACTTTACAGGTGAACTAGACCTAGATATGTCTCACGAGAATTTATTCCAATTAGTTTAATCTAAACTGTTACCAACGACAAAACTGTCTTGAGTATTTGTGCTGAAGCTGTTAAAATTTATGTCAATAGAATGAAACTACAGCACCAAGTGTACAAGCCTCTCATTCCACGGGCTGCAGGGTATATGAAAATATTTTAACAGGACCACCAAAATAAATTTTGAAAAAATTTTAACATGACCAAAATAAATTTTGTAATTTTTAAACCAGGATACAGAACAGGTCATTGGCAAAAAAAAAAAAAACTTCCTAAAGATAATGACATCTCTCCAGTCTAACCACCAACGAGCACAGCTTTATTCTAACAAGCACAGCTTTATTCTACTTCGGTAATCACGCTAAGTAAAAAATGTTTTTACTCCTATGCTTCTCAAGTAACCTCGAACCAATTCTTACAAGCTCTGTCTTACTAGCCTCAAGCCATCAGGGGACAAAGCTTGTAGCTAAGCACTTTTTTTCATCCAGACAATCATCTTTGCTTAAAGGTGAAATTAAGCAAGATTGTTTATTTTTAAAGTTAAACTATTTTTGCTCAAAGGTTTAGTTTAGTAATAAAACTGTTGATAGTTTAAATTGATCGATCTTTTCTTTGCTTAAAAGTAACAAGTACATATTTTGTTAATCAGTATTAACACTTATATTTATAAAGTAAACTTAACAGCAACAGAGTCTGGAATTCTCTGCTCGAGTATGACACCTCGATATATGTATTATCAGCCTTTAAGACTAATAAGAACAGTTAATTTCCCCGCTTTGTCAGTTATATTTAATATTTTGAACCAATCTGAAAACATTAGACTTTAAAGAACGCAAAGATCCGATTTTCTCAAAACTACGGCAAAAGCTTAATTGAAAAATTGTCTTCATATTTAACAATTAATCATCAAATTTCTATGAAAATTATACTAAGTTATCAAACTCAATGAAAATTAGTATGAAACTACAAAATTAGATTGTTTGTTGAAGTTATTTTTATTAACAATTTTTACAAATTAAAAGTTCTAAAACTCCAGTGCTTTGACAAACTACGTATGAAAGGTCAGAACTAAGAACAGTTTTATCTAAATAATTTTAGAAATCTTAGGCTTGTTGAATTTCTACTAAAATAAAAATTTCAATTTGCCATAATTAAGCTTTCTAAATTGAGATAAGATTTTTTGAAGTTTTAGATTAATTATATAGATTCAATGTTTATGATTGTTGAATTACAAACAATATAAGATATAGTTGTATTAATAAAGTTCAATTTAATGTTACCTAACATACAAAAGCAATTACTAGATAGATTTCCATCCACAAAGAATAACTTTATACGTCCAGACAAATACTAGATTTTGATATTTGATTTAGATATCTTGGGGTAACGTCAATACACTTCCATACATCAAAGGCTTTTGTTTTGATGGCTTGCCAGATGAACTTCACCCAAATCCTTCACGAACATCTACCAATAGGTTTTCTTATGGGATTTAAGGCACACCCCTTCGCTGACCAGCTAACGTTTATTAGTGTTATTTAACCCACTTCCACGTGTTTAAAAACTGTCATACACCGGAACTATTAAGTGGCTAATGAATATCCATAGCCTTCTGTAGGCACGAACACTTCAAGATTTGAGTCATTACTTCAGACTCATCCAGGCAATTTGACAAGCTCCAAACCGCAGAAATTGACACTGCCATTCTTTCTCCTTTAAGAGTTGTTGCTTCATAGCGAGTCATCAGCGCCTTACTTACAGTAAGTCATCAGGGAAGGTTGCTCCTCCAAAACTAGCTATCATTCTAGTTGCTATAGCGTTAGTTTCCTTAGTAGCAGGGATATGACAGCTTCATGGACGACTCCTCTCGAGGTGCTTGGGGAGAACAAAATTCTATTTTAGGAAGGCCAGTTTTAAAAAATCTTTTCTAGGTAATAGCAAGATGCAAAATATTAAGAAAATTAGATTTTCTTACCGTTTAGCTATCCTTAAGGCTGAAGTTTCAGGGATAACTAGATCCCTACTAGGAGAGTAGTTTATAATAACAGTACTAGATTTAAAAGAAAAGTCTCTAAGTCTCCAAAGAAGCTTATTTTAAAATTAGGAGTCATTAGGACTGAAAACGATAATGTTCATATACAAAAACTCATACTGGCTTTATCTCGAGGCTCGAGAAAACAGGCAGGGATCTGCACTTTTAATGCTTGAGTACGACAAGACTAAAACACATTTCATTACATTCATCAGTGTTAGGGAATACAATGAAATTTAAGTCTATCTACAAATATTTAAAGAGGTTATTAAAAATTATCAATTCTAAAAGTTTGTAACAAGGAATTTAATTACTTGACAGATTTAGTGCACTTTTATGACTAGGTTAGAAAATTTGTTAAAAGAAAAGTTAGAGCGACCGAGAGAACTAGAATTAGTTAAACTTGAGCGAATGTTAGACTTTTTGAGAATATTAACTAATGTAAGTTTAGTATAAGTATACATTTTATATTTATGAAGTACTTTAATATTGAACAAATTCAGATTTAAAAAAGTAAAGTTTGCTTATTATAAAGAAAATTTCCAGAGATATACTAGACTTTCGAAAAAGCCTTAAAAACCAATTTCCCTTTTAAACTAACCTTAAAAATAGGGCAACCCCTCCCTCTCCCATTAACTTTCACACCTGACATTTGCAGTAGAATAAGTGGTAAAATGTGGATTAAGAGGTAGTGAACAGAATTTCATAAATCACCGAATAGCTGAGCCTGAGATTTGATCCCAAGTCACCCTATCAAAACCTGAAAAGGAAGGGATTATAAACCTGAAAAATAATGGATTAGTAGGTTTTTTCTTGCACATCCAATTGTACACGACAAACCAGACTTTTGAAAGTCTGGTTTGCCATGCACAATGTAAAGTCCACCTTTGTCCGGGTGGCGGGGCCACCCAAGACAAAGGTGGACTTTTGGATGTGCAAGTTGGTATAGAAAGTTCTTGAAATCCTAACATTAACTCCCAGTATAAAAAAGTTCATGAAATCCTAACAATAACTCCCAGTATAAAACAAAGTTCTTTAAATCCTAACATTAACTCCCAGTATAAAACCAAGTTCATGAAATCCTAACATTAACTCCCAGTATAAAACCAAGTTCATGAAATCCTAACATTAACTCCCAGTATAAAACCAAGTTCATGAAATCCTAACATTAACTCCCAGTATAAAACCAAGTTCATGAAATCCTAACATTAACTCCCAGTATAAAACCAAGTTCATGAAATCCTAACATTAACTCCCAGTATAAAAAAGTTCATGAAATCCTAACAATAACTCCCAGTATAAAACCAAGTTCGTGAAGTCCTAACATTAACTACTAGTATAAAACTAAGTTAATGAAATCCTAACATAGACTCCCAGTATAAAAAAGTTCATGAAATCCTAACATTGACTCCCAGTATAAAACCAAGTTCTTTAAATCCTAACATTAACTCCCAGTATAAAACCAAGTTCATGAAATCCTAACATTAACCTCCAGTATAAAACCAAGTACATGAAATCCTAACATTAAATTCCAGTTTAAAACTAAGTTCATGAAATCATCACATTAACTCCCAGTATAAAACTAAGTTCATAAAAAGCTAACATTACCTCCTAGTGTAAAACTAAGTTCATGAAAAGCTAACATTACCTCCTAGTGTAAAACTAAGTTCATGAAAAGCTAACATTACCTCCTAGTGTAAAACTAAGTTCATGAAAAGCTAACATTACCTCCTAGTGTAAAACTAAGTTCATGAAAGGCTAACATTAACTCCTAGTATAAAACCAAGTTCATGAAATCTTAACATTAACTCCTAGTATAACAAATTATCTTAACATTACTATCAAACCTACAAAAACTAACTAATTTGTAGATAAAAATTTTATGATTAAATGGACAAAAATCTTTAAAGCTAAAGAGACTA
>NC_090740.1:116886926-116901926 GCF_036898095.1 Palaemon carinicauda | reverse complement strand
ATATATATATATATATATATATATATATATATATATATATATATATATATATACTGTGTATATATATATATCTATATATATATATATATATACATATATATATATATATATATATATATATATATATATATATATATATATATTTATATATAAATACATACATAATATACATATATACATATATATTAAGTATGTATATACAGTATATAAATATATATATACATACATATATATATATATATATATATATATATATATATATATATATATATACAGTATATATATATATTTATATATAAATACATACATACATACATATATATATATATATATATATATATATATATATATATATATATATATATATATATATATATATATATATATATATATATATATAATATCGGAATTTAAAAATCTTGCTCAACTTATTTATTAACAATATTTTTCCCCGAAAAGGAGACTCTGTAATGATATTTTTTTTTCTATTTTAGGAATTTGTTAACTACAAAAATAATTGATCTTGATGCAAAATGGATTGACTGTTGCAGAAATGGTAGTTCTTTAAATGAGCCCTAGTGCAAATACAAACGGAAACCAAGATATGGCAACACAATAGAAATGACATTTCCATATCTGGTCATTCATTCCAACTGTACATAAATGTGGCGACTGGGAATCAGTAACATGGAATAACATTTATAGCTACTACGCATTTATTAGTTAAAAATCATCATTAAATATCATTTCAATAGTTAAGTTGATATTTCATTAAATCATTGAATCATCATAATTTTTTTAAAATCTTACCTTTTTTTAACCATCAAAATGGGTGTCAGACGAACAGACTCCTGTAGCAAGGGCTCGACATGGAACCAAAAAACCTTTCCTTTCCCTGCCTGTCTTTTCTTCTCTCAAACTGATTCTACTACTATCTAATATCGCACGAGGGTCTGTCCCTCTCTTTTATTCTTCTCCTGTACTTCTCTTTTTCCCTTTTCCTTATTCTTTCCCATCCCGAGTACCTGCCTTCGGGCTATAAACTGAATTGTATCCAGGGGTACTTATCCTTTCCCCATATTTCCCACTTCCCTATCCTTATCCGTATGATATCATTTATAAGTGTTATTCATCACAGTTGACTAAATAATCGTTCTTCTTCACTCGATCTTATTTTAGTCTAGCAATAACTTTCGTAGTCTGTTTGACAACATGAGATATAAAATGATAAATCCTTCGGTTCCTCGAGCAAAAAGCGAGGGAAAGTGACGTCATCCGAAGAGCTCTCTATCGAGTCCTTGGCTGTCCACTCATGTCTGGCGTAGTCCAGAATACTTGGCGAGCGACGAGACAGGTGACGATTGAAGGTACTAGGCGGTTTATCGTTAGTTGTACCATGTGAGTTGAGTTGACCGAGTCGTGAAAAACGAAATTTCCTGAGTATCTGTGTTTTGACTATATCGTATTAGTTGGGTAGGTGAGTTTGCCTTAGATTAAATAGTTTCTAGCGTTTATGGTATGGTGTTTATTAGTTGCGTGACTGTTAAATTTTTGTTACTTAATGATTTGGATACTACCGCTTTCAAATTAGTCCACATGGTTATTAATAATTGTTCTTGTACCTGTCTCTAAGACTATTACTACTGTGTTAAGTACCAGATAGAGCGTTTATGACTACCTAGTAATTTTAAGAACTTAATGACTATAGTAGCGTTGATTCAAAATTGGTTGTATTGTTAATTGTATTTTTATTTATTTAAATTTAACGACTATAGTAGCGTTGATTCAAAATTGGTTTAGTTTGATTTCTTTTATATAAAATTAATACTAGTAATTGACTCCTGACTATTGGCACTACATTAAAACTTAATTTCAATCTCGCAAGTATTATTTCTTAAGTGTTATTCCTAAAGTGTTACTTCTAAACATTGATTATTCAAATCTTTTAATTGCTTAGTATTCCTTTAACGCCTAAGTAAATTTCTCAAGCGTAAATTTCAACATTCCATTAGATATTCCATTAGTATTTTCTATTACTAAATCAGTTAAAATTGTTGCCTGGGTAGTTATTCTTTAACCATTAACATTAAAGGAACTTTAATTTTCCCGTCAATTTAAAACCTTTATTTAGTTAATGCTGATTTAAATATCATAAGTAAGTGTGAACTTTAACCAGACAAGATTGGATAGTTATGATGCAAAATATTTCCTCTGCTCCAGTTTCTTCAACAATGTTTCATCTAACAAGGTTACTTTTAGGTAAGTACGGGGTTCTGTTCAATGAGACTTTACTCGGAATGAAAGTAAAATAAATTTGAATATTAAAACTTTATTCTTCTCAAATTAGTTATTTCAATTTAAAGAATCTTTGTAATTTTTTTTTACTTTACAAATTTGTGAAATGAGTTTTTAACTATATACTGTTTAATGAATCTTCATGTCCGTATATGCTAGATACTTAATTTAGTAAGTTATCTATATTCCTTAGCTATGACTTTGTTCTCGTATTCGGTAGTTCAAAATATTTTTCCAAAGTTATTTCATGTTCGATCATTAAAGTAGGGTTGATAAAGATTATCAGTTTTGATAACTAATATATGACCAAAGTATTGTTTCGGTTTATTTTTTACTAGTTTGGAATTTTTCCTTGTTTAGTTGCTTTTCAATCTTAAAGTTAAGGTAATTTAGATATTTAGCTTTAGAAGTTTTTAAGTAAAACTAAAGGATAACCAAACTTTCAGCTGTTAGATTAAACTTATGGCAGTTTGGAAAATAGTTTAGGTTGTTGACTTAAATAGCATCTTTTATAAACTTTAAGATGGATGACAATTGTTTAGTAGATTTTACCAATATGTTGATAGTGTACTCTTAATCGAATAATTTTAAGTTTCTAACTTAAGGTTAAAGTTTTTGCAGGGACAATTAATAAACTTGGTGAATTTTTAAACTTTTTCAAAGGTAGTTCATCAATAACTTTGATAATGTAGTTAATGTAGTTGGTTATCTAAATGCCTAGCATTATCTACGTAGGGCGACTTAAGTATGGTTATTAACTACTATAATTAGAAGAATTTTTAATCAAAAAGTAAGTTGAAATGTTTAAAGACTTTTATCAATGAACTGATACTTTAATTAAAAGTAGCTTCAATTTAAAATTGTGACTTAAAGAATTTCAATAAATGACTTTATTTAATTATTTTAGCAAATTTTATCAATGAATTGACAGGGAAATTATTAAAGTTAACTTATTTTGTCCAGAATTCTAAATTGATAGGGTCAAAGTATAGTAAAGTTTACTCAAATTTCTTTAGCTTAAAATATTTCTGCCCATTCAGTTGTAAAATGTATTTAAATTAGTGACAGTTTAGTAGGTTTGATAGTAGTTTTAAGATAATTTGTCATACTTTTAAGAGTTAATGTTAGGATTTCAAGAACTTTGTTTTACCCTAGGAGTTAATGTTAGGGTTTCATGAACTTAAATTTAGTTTTATACTAGGAGTTACTGATAGGATTTAATGTTTTATAATATTGTAGGAGTGAATGTTGGGATTTCATGAACTTGGCTTATACTAGGAGTTAATGTTAGGTTTTCACAAACTGTTTCCATACCAACTTGCACATCCAAAAGTCCACCTTTGTCTTGGGTGGCCCCGCCACCCGGACAAAGGTGGATTTTACATTGTACATGGCAAACCGGACTTTCATAAGTCTGGTTTGCCGTGTACAATTGGATGTGCAAGAAAAAACTCTACTAATCTCTCCCTTTTCAGGTTTAAAATCACTTCTTTTCAGGTTTTAGTAGTGACTTTGGGTCAAATCTCGCACAGCTGTTTAGATATTGTGATTTGTTTATTCACAACCTGTCTCTTAATACAAATTTTATCCCTCTTATTCTACTTCGAATGTCAGGTGCGAAAGATGAGAGAGGGAGGGATTGCCCCATCCTCAAGATAGTGAAATCGATTTTTAAGGTTCATTCGAAAGTTTTGTATATCTCAGGAAAATTTCTTTATAATGGGTAAACTCTTTAAGTCTTGAATTTGTTAAACCTTAAACACTTAATGAATAGAAAATCTATACTAAACTCTTTGATATTCTCTGAAAAGTATATTTAAAAGTATAGCATTCTCAATGTATATCTAATTCTAACAACCGCTCGCTCTCTGACTAATCTTGTCTCTAACAGGTCTTCTAACCTAGTCACAGAAGCGCACTAAATGTTAAGTAATTTAATTCGGAGTTACATATATAACTAATCGGTTTTGGATAGCTTCTTTGAATCTGGTTATAGACTAAATTTAATTTCATTCCCTAACATTGATGAATTATGTATTGAAATAGCCTTCAAAGTCTTGTCGTATTCAAGCATAAGTGCAGATACTCCCTTCCTCTGATTTCTGGTGCCTCGAGATAAAGCCTGTAAGAGTTTCTATATACAAATCTTTTTTTTAGTCCTCATGGCTTAGTTTTAATTACTTTCTTTGGAGACTTTTATTCTTTCAAATCTAGTACTGCTTTGTTATAAATAGTAGGGATCTAGTTATCCCTGGAACTTCAGCTTTAAGAACAGCTGAACGGGAAGAACATCTGTTCTTAATATTTTGCATCTTTCTATTTCCTAGAAAAGATTTTTTAAAACTTGCCTTCCTAAAATAGAATTTTGTTCTCCCCAAGCACCTCGAGAAGACTCGCCCATGAAGCTATCATGTCCCTGCTACTAAGGAAACTAACGCTACAGCAACTAGAATGATGGCTAGTTTTGGAGGAGAAAACTTCCCTGATGACCTACTGTAGAAGCAAGCAAGGCGCTGATGACCAAGGCGCTGATGACCGTTATGAAGCAACAACTCTTAAAGGCGAAAGAATGGCAGTGTCAATTTCTGCGGC
Organism: Palaemon carinicauda; assembly: GCF_036898095.1. Classification (NCBI taxonomy): domain Eukaryota; kingdom Metazoa; phylum Arthropoda; class Malacostraca; order Decapoda; family Palaemonidae; genus Palaemon; species Palaemon carinicauda. The sequence continues at coordinate 116,897,039 of NC_090740.1, read as the reverse complement.
TTGGAGCTTGTCAAATTGCCTGGAAGAGTCTCAAGTAATGACTGTCTTAAAGTGTTTGTTTCTACATGAACTGCCAACAAAAAGCTATGGATATTCATCAGTCACTTTATAGTTCCGGTGCATGACAATTTCTTTAAATTACTTCAAATTGTGCCTATGGTTAAATAAACTGTCGTCCGCGAAGGGCTGTGCCTGAAATCCTATAAGAAAACCTACTGGTAAAGGTTTGTGTAGGACTTTGGTGAAGTGACTCTGCCAAGCCATCAAAACAAAGCCTTTGATGTATGGAAGTCTATTGACGTTACCCCAACATATCTTAAATCAAATACCAAAATCTAGTATTTGGTATGCCTGGACGTATGAAGTTATGCTTTGTGGATGGAAATCTACCTAGTATTTGCTGTGTTTGTATATTAGTAAATATGAAATTTAAATATTAACTAAGATTTGTACAGTTTTTAATTTGTTTCAAACATTGAATCTATATAATTAATCTTCAAACTTCAAAACATCTTGAATCTCAATTTGGAAAGCTTAATTCTGGCATATTTAAATTTTTAGTTCTGTAGAAAGTTAACAAGCCTAAGATTTGTAAAAATATTCATAGATAGCTGTTCTACCTAGTTCTGACCTTTCATACGTAGTTTGTCAATGCTATGGAGGTTTGAAACTTTAAATTTGTAAAAACAATGTTAATAAAATTAACTGAAAACAAAATCTAAGGTTTAGTTTCATACATTTTTCGTAAATTTGATAACTAATTATAATTTTCATAGAAATTGAATAATTGTCTTAAATAAGTTAGTTTTTCAATCAAGCTCTTGGCCTTCTTTAAGGTCTGCGGTTTTTCAGATTGGCTAAAAATGTTAAATATAACTGACCAAGCGGGGAAATTAAATCTGTTAGTCTTGAAGGCTGATATTACATATATCGGAGTGTCATACTCTGGCAGAAAATTCCAGACTCTCGGTTGCTGTTAAGTTTACTTCAAATCATATGAGTTTTAAAGCTGATAAACGAAATATGTACCTATTTAAAAATGATCAAAGAAATAATATTTAAATATGATCAAAAGAAATATTACTTGACTAATATTTTAAGCAAAGAAAGTTTAATTTGAAAAATATAAACAAGCTTACTTAATTACACTTCTAAAAGCAAAGCAGATTGTCTAAAAGTTCTTAACTACAAAGCTTTGTCCCCAGATTGCTTTAGCATAATTCGACAAAGCTTGTTCGAATTGGTTTTGAGGTGACTTGAAGTATAGGAGCATAAACATTTTTATTTAGCGTGATTGCCGAAGTAGAATAAAGCTGTGCTCGTTGGTGGTTAGACTGGAGAAATGTCATTGCTTTATTTTTTTTTAAGCCAATGACCCCCTGTTCTGTATACTCTGAAGTTTAAAAATTACTCTACTTATTTTGTTGGTCTTAAGATATTTTCATAAACGCTGCAGCCCGTGGAATGAGAGATTTGTACACTTGGTGCTGTAGTTTCATTCTATTGACATAAATTTTAACTAATAGCTTCAGCACAAATACTTGGTTGAATGTTTTGTCGTAGGTTCCAGTTTAGATAACTCCCTTTAATCCATTCTCGTGTAACTTTTATCTAGGTCTAGTTCACCTGAAAATTGTTATTCTAACAAATATAAGAGTTAAGTTTCTTCAAACACTTTGTATCAAATTTTACTATTTAAGAGCGCATACAGCAATTATCTAAAAAAAATTAACGTTCGTACGAATGCACTTTTCTTGTTACTCTTGCCAGTTACACTTGCTGCAATCGCCAGGCTCTTGATGAACCCATCAGGACGCATGCATAAAGGCCTTTAGCGAACTTAGTTCTATGAGAAACGGTTTACCGAACAATGTTCCGTCAAGTGGACGGATTACCCCAAGGCCAGAAGATAAAAGTATACCTGATTCTGTAGTAGCCTCCTGCGTGGGATAGGTTATTACGTAAGCAATGACAAAAAGACTGTTAACTGCACCGGGTCCCGGGTTGGAACTTTGAACCCTTTCAGACTTGGTCCTGAATGTTACCGGAATTTCTAAGCGTAATGAAGTGTATATCTTCATTCTTAGGGTCCTTTCACGAACTACGACTAAAATTCACTAATAGTATTTTGTATATAACTGAACAATGCCATGTTTGTGTTAATGGATGCAAATCTATGAATTTGGAAATCTAGGTCAAAGGTATAATTCTAGTTTCCAAAAGTACCAAATCAGTGGGTAAGGTCATGTACAGGTCAACAGTACATTAGTGTTTGTAACACTCGCCTTGGCCGAAAGTTTGAAGATTCGTCCACACGGTCGAATAAAATTGTTACCAGTTAACATTGTGAAAGAAGCTTTAATGACGTCAGTAACGAGCACCAAGTGGTGTGTCGGACTGCGCCTGTGTTCGTAGTCAGAGCTTCACACACACTGGAGGCGGAGTGGCACTATGGACGGAGTTCTAATTGTGTACCGGATTAACTTTAAGATTAGGTATCCCTTTCCCTGTAAACATGTAGTTGTAATCCAGTTACGGAGGAAAGCTGACTGAGATAGAAGAGCTCAGTTGCTAATCAAAGCGTACTGGCAGACCCCATGCTTATAAAACCTGAAAGCATATGATTACAAAGACTTGAAATAAACGTGTAGTAGCTCTAAATTAAACAACGTCAGAATTTCCGTGAAGTGGAATGTCTAACAATTTGTTAACCAACCCTGGGGTAAATTACCCCAGTGGAGGAATGGACCCGTATTTTTGGGGTAATAAAGATGTTCTGAAAGTTATTCACAATGAATAATCTGCACTGATGATGGTTCATTTTGATATCCATTAAAATGGAAAAGTTTGCATTTGTTTTGGATCCTTAACTATAAGCAGCCAATAGCGGGCGACATGATCCATACAGTTCATCAGGTGGCTGTAGAAAAACATCTGATGTGACCGGGTATATGTAAAGTGGGGTCATTGATTAATTGGAAATAAAAATTTTGGGTTAATCATTTGAAAAAGTTTGGGAAACACTGGTACTTTAACTGGTGTACAAGTCGAAAAGAATAAGGAATCCATAATGGGGCATTACTAGGAAAAGCTAAGCAAATTAGAGAAATAAAAAGTTTGAGGTTGGTACACAAGACATATGCACAACCAAATCATGGTGATAAAATATAAGAGTATAGCATAACAGAATCTGTTTCAGTTATGGACACCGAAGTCTCATTTGCTCTAAGTGTTTGATCTTGACGAAAATACCCAATTTCTCTCTCTCTCTCTCTCTCTCTCTCTCTCTCTCTCTCTCTCTCTCTCTCTCTCTCTCTCTCTCTCTACGAGAACAGGGGACACATTTTGAACTTTTTATCTTTATCACTGAAACGATTTGGATTTAGTTAACACAATCCGAATTATGACTAGTTCGAAACATTTGTTATTTCTTGGAATAATATAGGCTACACATTGCACGTTAATAACAATAACATCCTCAGTTCACTGATAGGTTATTTTAAGTCAGGCATATGACATTCTGTAATGCCTCCAAACGTGCTTCTGAAAAATGCTTCCTCTCATACATGTGTCCTGCTTAGTTATAAAAGGTTTTAAGTTCTCCGATAAAATTTATAAAGCGTTTGGGCCAATCAGTATATAGTTTGTAAAGTGTGATTCATAATCAAAATTAGTTTCCTTTACAATGGATGAATGGTTTCTCTTTTTACTAAGTCTTTGCAACTAGTCCTTCCATGTACCATTCCATTGTTCTCAAAACACCAGGAATAATCATGTTGCATAATTTAACTTATTGGATTGTTTCTATTGCATGGTGTACTATGGTTATGATGTTCCGTACTTGAAGCTGATAACTACTACTAAATTCTCGAGTACAGATTATAACACTGACATAGATAACAGAGATACCAGCGGACATCAGCTTCGTACATTTCTTCCGGTCTTTGTCTGATAGAAGGAGTACAAAGGAGGAGTACAAATCGTGGTAGTCAACGTCATCTGGTACCAATGTTTGTTACCATATCAACCTCCCTCATTTCAACGCTTATGACGTCATTCTCTTTCGATATAAACATGGTAACAGTGTTTGTCTGGCACACTGTTCGACCGGGTGGATGCACCTTTACACACGAGATGTTTGAGATGCCCCAAACTTCCAAAACGAAAAAGACCGAAGACTGAAACAGTACCAAATATTAACCAATCTACAACCATGGCTGGAAATGCTGAATGGTACGAGAACGAAGGCTGAAACAGTACCAAATATTAACCAATCTACAACCATGGCTGGAAATGCTGAATGGTACGAGAACGAAGGCTGAAACAGTACCAAATATTAACCAATCTACAACCATGGCTGGAAATGCTGAATGGTACGAGAACGAAGGCTAAAACAGTACCAAATATTAACCAATCTACAACCATGGCTGGAAATGCTGAATGGTACGAGAACGAAGGCTGAAACAGTACCAAATATTAACCAATCTACATCCATGGTTGGAAATGCTGAATGGTACGAGAACGAAGGCTGAAACAGTACCAAATATTAACCAATCTACAACCATGGTTGGAAATGCTGAATGGTACGAGAACGAAGGCTGAAACAGTACCAAATATTAACCAATCTACAACCATGGCTGGAAATGCTGAATGGTACGAGAACGAAGGCTGAAACAGTACCAAATATTAACCAATCTACAACCATGGTTGGAAATGCTGAATGGTACGAGAACGAAGGCTGAAACAGTTCCAAATATTAACCAATCTACAACCATAGTTGGAAATGCTGAATGGTACAAGACCGAAAGCCCAAAGAGTGTATATAAGAAATAAGGGAAGAACAAATAAACTAAGTAGTGAATGAGAAATTTGAAATATTAACATTCAAAATAGATTGGTCAGATATATAAGCTTGTCATCCTGCTCAAAATATAGATCCAGACTTTATTGCCAGAATTTTACTGATTAGGAATGGGGAAAAAAGGTCTATAACGAATTTATAAAACTGCTTCTTATTTGGCTAAAATTAGGGCAATATGTGCGCTAATGCAGAAAGTGAAATCCCATGTATAGGAAAATAGTACATCACTACGTTTATGATGAATATAAGTGAAAATGAAAGACTTCCCCATTCACAAATTTCAGTTTAGGATAAGAAATACTCTTAAGAGTGGCGTTAGACTAGCAGAAACCAAATTGTAAGGTAATAGTAGTTTTCCCCAACTTTTGTTCATTTTAAGATCACCTGATGATACAGTGAGCAGGCAGACAAAGCTCTGCCTACAAGGAGATTTTGGAGGTAAGTGACCAGACCTTGTTCTCTTGCCCTCGGGTTACCCTTGCATTTTTCCTGTAACTCACCCTCACCCCCTATTGGGGAAATTTCTAATCTTGGAGGAAAGATAATCCTAGTTTCTAATTCCATTTATAGACGTACCTCCAAGTTTCTGTAGTCTATAAATCAGTGGTTCCCAACCTGGGGGAAATTTCCCCCTGGGGGGAAATTTGAAGCTTCCAGTGGGGAAATAACTATACTACCTACTAACAGCGGAAAATGTCCACATAGTACGTGTGGTAATTTGTTGTTAGCCATTCAATTGTGAAATGATCATATCATTTCTCACTGACATGATATTCAAGGGGAGAATTGGAATATCATGCCCATTTCTGAGGCAGGTGAGTGGGCATGAGGGGTGGGCGGGGCATGAAGGGGGAAATCTGATGGTTGAACTGGGTGCAGGGGGGAAATGACAGAAAAAAAGGTTGGGAACCACTGCTATAGATTATAGGGAGTCTGTGAAACAGGGGTGGGTACACTTTACGTCGCCTTTTGATACTATTTTACAATTATCATTTACGGAAATTTACTAAACTAGTAACTGGAGCATATACCATTTACTGCGTCAATCAATGTAATGGATCTACTTCTAGGTTCCACGTATTCAGCTGCCTGATTAGGAAGGTCATTCCACAACTTGGTTATAACTGAAATAGAACTTCTAGAATACTGTGTAGTATTGAGCCTTATGATAAAGGCATGACTAAAAGAATTAACTTCATACCCTAGTGCTAAGAGCGTGATGGTACGTTTGGTAAGATCTTAATGTAAATGGCAAGGTATGGAAAATCTTTTGCAACATGCGTATAGAAAAAGCTAAACTACGGTATTGTTACTTGGGGTTAGAAGTTATATCGTTGCGTTTTCCTGTCTCTTAAATACTTCCGACAGCACCTGCTATCTAATTGCTGGGTGGGATCATACCTCCTTGTCTATTGATTCCCCTATTCCCTACTAATTTGCATCATATCAATTTGACTGGCCTTCCTAACTTTAAACCTATTCTGCTCAGGGAGCAAGTTAAATTATGTATTTGAATTAGCCATACATGTGTGGTACTATAGTCCATTTCTTTTAGCGATGCATATTTGCACCGACTCGCAGCGGTGCCCTTTTAGCTCGGAAAAGTGTCCGGATCGCTGATTGGTTGGACAAGATAATTCTAACCAATCAGCGATCAGGAAACTTTTCCGAGCTAAAAGGGCACCGCCGCGAGTCGGTGCAAATATGCATCGCTAAAAGAAATGGACTATAGTCTTTGATTCAGTGAAAGTTTCCCTTTATTTTTTAAAATAACTGCTCCTCTATAGATTGAGGATGTGAAAATGGCAGATTAAGCACAAACCACTTCAGGTAAATGAAAGGGAAAATATATTTTTAACTAGATTAATAAAAAAGTTTTGTAAACCAAATATTCTAGCAAATTCTTTCCCCTACACAGGCTCTCTGCAGTTGCAATTGATCACAACCTGGAAGCAGGAGCTAAAGGAGACTTTTCAAATGTAAATTTGGCTACGGAATGAGTAATGGCTTTGGAGACAACTTAACTGGCTGCTTTTAGTGTTCGGTTACTGAGCAGTTATAAACTGGCTGTAGTGCAAGGTTATATATCCCTAAATTCGGTGAAATTTCAAAAGTTGAGGATTGTTTGACACCTATAAACTATTGTTGATTTTAGTTGTTGGTTGAATGTTTGTTTTAATGACTGCAATAAGGAGAATATAATGCCCAATTATTTACTGGTTTTTGAGTTATGCCTATGAAGCTCTTATTACCTCCGAGTAAAATATAATGTAAAATTAAAACTAGCACTAAAAAGAAAGCTAGTAGAGCAAGAGCTCTATACTTTGAAAATTTTTTCATAAGAGATTTGATGAAAAGAAGAAATGATTTAAGATAACTACAGGTATGAAGGTTTTCTCAACTCTCTATTATTATTCACTGATAAAATTGAAAGTTTAAGTTTTAATGACTATATGCTCCTGAGTGTAGTAATTGTTACCTAATATGGAAAGTTTAAGAGGTTCAGGGTGACATTAGATATAAAATTGTCTATGAAACATTGAAAAAAGGAAAATATTGCCCGTAGTCTCTATGTAGCTATTTATAGTAAATATTTGCCAAATTTACTTTCGTTAAGTCCTTCTATTCTATGGATGGCCTTTATTTTGAAAATAAATTTTACAGTTGACCGGTGGTAGTATATTCATAACCTTAATCTGAAGAGAATGTATAATTTTTAAATTTAGCCCCTAACATACAAGGGCAAATGCAGTGATAGCACAATGATTGGCCCGGAATTATCTGAAGTGTTGAAACGGTATTACCAGATCAAACTGTAAGACTGACAATAGGGACAGGTAGGAGAAAGTAGGATTTAAGCCAGACGTCAGTCAGAGGGTATGAGTTGTCAGACAAATAGCCAGCCGCTCATCTGGTGCCTCTGCAAGGCGTAGGGGCACTTGTATGGTTTGCCCATGGTTTCCTAGTGTATGACATGGTCTATACTCTTGATTGCAACCCATAACACTAAATTGGTAGCAGTGTCTGCCAGTCATTTCTGTCCCTCGTGTGGAAGTGTTTTATTTTTCTCAAATTCGTATATTTTTTTTTCTTAAGGTAAGGGTGACAGTAGTTTTGCTTTTATTAAGATTACTGCTTGGTGCTATAGTTTTGGAATATTATCCCAGCTGAATAGCTAACTCATAGTTTATAAACCTTAATATATAAAAATACACAAGTATTTACTATTTTAGTGATTGCTGTATTAAACTGAATTTTTTTCAATTTCCCTTGCACACATTTTAAACATTTGCATTCTTTTTTTAATGTTTGAAGGGGAATTTTTATATTACAAAGTTACACTATTTACACATTAAAAGTTTTTTAAATTGCAATCCTTAGCATTTTGCTGAACAGAGAGAGAGAGAGAGAGAGAGAGAGAGAGAGAGAGAGAGAGAGAGAGAGAGAGAGAGAGAGAGAGAGAGAGAGAGCATTCTATATAGTAAGAAGAGAGAACAACTTCACTTATTTCCATCGTCATGAGTTTGATTCGATGTAATTAAATGTTTAATAAAGTTTAGGGTAATATAAATAATTAAGCAACGAGAAGTAACCCTTCGGTATATCTAAACTAATTAGTTTTACTCTGAATAATCTCATCTGAATTAATGTAAGTCAGTATTGCAAGTTTAATCTTATTTAAGGACCGTTGTATTTGAATATTAAGAAATTTAGTAAATTGTTTCATGTTCGACATAATGTTCACTTGCTTCAGATAATTTCTGCGATAACGAATGCTTCAGAAGCTGGAATTGGTATAGTTTCCAGTTTGGGGAATTTTGGCTGCCTGATGTGTTAGAATTAATAAAAGTGCATACTGGATCAAATATGTAAAACCAATTCAAGGAACGTTGTCATCTATTGCTAAAGTTTGTTAGATTAACAAGTGATACGTTAGGCAATAGATTTTGACTAGCATTACTTGTGGAATAAATGTTTTCATATGCAGAGTAAAATTTGAATCATTATTTTGATTAGGTAATAAAACCCTCGTAAGCTATTCAATACTTCTTTAATGTCCCCCCCCCCCCTCGCCAACACACGCACATTTCCCGGACCTTTTTTCCGGACGGGGGCTCTAGGACAGTCGGTCATAGCCCCAAAGGGTCTTGCAAGATTCTCAGCCCTAGGAGAATGTTCTTACTGTGGGTCTTGTTCAGCCCCGAGAAAGCCATAAAATAATTGCTTATGGGAAGCTGGTAACAATATGCTCCCAAGAATCGGTTTGCAAACTAAGGCAGCATCAATGGTAGCTGCAGGGAGGAGGCAAGGGAGGTTCATCACAACACAGTTGTCAGAAAAACCAGGCCCCATATGGGAGCCAGAAGGAAGGCAGTTGAGGGATGAACCCCTGTGTCCACTGAACCTACATGAGTAGGGGGGAGAAAGTCGGATAGCAGTGAGGCTCAGTAAGTAGAAGAGACTGAGTGAAGAGTGGAAGTTTTTTAGCAGAAGAGGTTTGACAGCACTGGGCTCAAAAGCCCAAGTATTAGAATTTAGCCAGATTACAAGTTGAGAGCAATGCCTCTAAGGAGGTATAGACTTTAGCTCAGCCCAAGAGCATACTAGGGTTCAATCAACTAGGGTTGAGAACTTGTCTAAGATTTTTCTTATCAGATGGCCGATGTGGAAACGTCTCTGATTGGTGAACGCCAGACTGGGTATAGAGTCCAGCTCAAACTCGTTAGTTTCTTTGGTCACTGCAACATCAACATTCTTGTGAGCTGAGGATGGGGGATTTGGGGGAGCCTATAGGTCAATCTGCTGAAACATCAGCAGCCATTGTCGGGCCCTCCTTGGTCCTAGCTTGGATGGAGAGGGGCTTGGGCTCTGCTCATATGCATTTATGGACAGTCCCTATGGCATTGTCCTACTCTATAGGGTAATATCACTGTCCCTTGTCTCTGCCATTCATGAGCGGCCCTTAAACCTTTGAACTGGGGCCGATACCCCAATATATGAGATTTGGCCTAGAAGCTAGTCTTCAGAACAATAGTCCACAGGGGAGTATTGTCACGAGCTCGGCACAAGAGCAGAGTGGGTATTCCCAACATAGATGGGAACTGTGTCAAATGATTTTACTTATATAACAGCCCGTTTATGCATTTTTGGGCGAGTTGGATAAGACGTAACCATGTATGGCTTAGATGAGTGATTAGGGGTAAGTAACCAAACGTGGCGTAAGGCAATCCCCTAAGGGAAGAAATGAGTAT
>NC_090740.1:116869426-116871926 GCF_036898095.1 Palaemon carinicauda | reverse complement strand
ATAATTCTAACCAATCAGCGATCAGGAAACTTTTCCGAGCTAAAAGGGCACCCCTGCGAGTCGGTGCAAATCTGCCTCGCTAAAAAAAAAAAAAATTACTAAAGTCCTGTGTTGGTGTACATGATATCTTCGCAATGCATTAAAAATATATTTATTTCAAACACAAAGTATTGGATGCTGTAATATATGTATAATGAGGTATTTTAAGTGTTGTTACGGACATCTTTAAGATTTCGAAATATTACAATTGCATTGATTTAGGAAAATAAAAGTTTTTAGGATTTTTTGAGACTTTCTAAAATGATGAAGTTCCAATCCTTATGAAATATCAGCTTACGAGAATTGTATATCATTTTATGAAGTATGTCTTCTCCAATAAAATGTCTCCTTCAATTTGAAAGATAAAATTATGGTCGCCTGAATTTTACAGAAATAAGGTTGAGAACAGTATATTATCACAGGAATTTAAAATCAAAATTACGGTTTTTCTAACAGTGTATAAAAAAATGTAACTTTATCTGCATTTTAATTGAATATCAAATCAGTTTTACTCATATCCCTTTTTAGTCGCCTGTATTTTACAGAAAAAAAGGTTGAGAACAGTATATCATCACAGAGAATTTAAAATCAAAATTACGGTTTTTCTAACAGTGTATAAGAAAATTTAATTTTATCTGCATTTTAATTGAACATTAAATCAGTTTTACTCATATCCCTTTTTATTCGCCTTTATTTTACAGAAAAAAAGGTTGAGAACAGTATATTATCACAGAGAATTTAAAATTAAAATTCCGGTTTTTCTAACTGTATAAAAAATGTAACTTCATCTGCATTTTAATTGAACATTAAATCAGTTTTACTCATATTCATTTTTAGTCTTTTGTATTTTACTGAAAAAAGATTGTGAACAGTATATCATCACAGAGAATTTCCAATCAAAATTACGGTTTTTCTAAGTGTATAAAAATGTAACTTTATCTGCATATTAATTGAACATTAAATCAGTTTTACTCATATTCCTTTTTAGTCGCCTGTATTTTACAGAAATAAGGTTGAGAACAGTATATTATCACAGAAAATTTAAAATTAAAATTACGGTTTTTCTAGCAGTGTATAAAAATGTAACTTCATCTGCATTTTAATTGAACAATAAATCAGTTTTACTCATATTCATTTTTAGTCTTCTGTATTTTACAGAAATAAGGTTGAGAACAGTATATTATTACAGAGAATTTCAAATTAGAATTACGGGTTTCTTAACAGTATGTGAAAAATGTAATTTCATCTGCATTTTAATTGAACATTACATAAGTTTTACTCATATTCCTTTTAAGTCGCCTGTATTTTACGGAAATAATGTTGAGAACAATATATCATCACAGAGAATTTAAAATCAAAATTACGGTTTTTCTATCAGTGTATAAAAAACATAACTTCATCTGTTTATTTCCAATGGATAAACTATCATAACTATAATAATAAGCAAATATTTTCCTCCTTTTGAAGAAAACTAGGAAAACAAACAGAAAATTATGTCAGCCACAGACATCTTATCATATATTTCCGAACAATAGGACGTGATGGAGTCGGCTTCAGTGAAAGAGCTGGGAGTGCCCTCAAGTAAATTGGATGTTTCGGGGGTGTTCTGGAATAACACGTTCACCCAAGAAGTGTCTAACGGATAATAGTTAATGAAGTCAGGTTTCTACAATCTGGAACAGCTCAATGATAGGTTACGTGTCTTTCTTTTAAATGATAATAATCTTAATTTTAATTATATTAATAGTTTTGATAGTATTTATTATCTCAATAATTTCAGTAATCTTGATATTTTGAGAATTTTATGTTTTAATAATATTGATTATATTTATCATTTTAATAATTTTAATGATAATAATAGATCATAATTACTCTATCTGATTTCTTCAAGTATCAATTATCTTTTATTATGATAAACTAGAAAGTATCGAATATAAAAATCCAAAATTTGAATTGAATTATCAATAATCAATAAAATAAAAGAAATCTAAAAGTCGAACGCATAATGTTATAATAACTTTGATTTTAACACAGAATTTTTAAATTTTACAGACTTTTAATTACCATACTAAAAATTGGTAGAGTAAGCCATACATACATAGATTTATGAGGCAATAAATATATTTTTATTTTCAACAATTTTTCGAAACTATTTAAATATTCAAAATTTGAAGTAAATTATTTCTAATCAATAAAGTAATTGACGTCTAAAAGTCGAATGCATGATGTCATAATAACTTTAATTTTAACATAGAATTTTTTAAATTTTATAGACTATCAGTTAATATACTAAGAAATTGGTAGAGTGAGCTATACACACATAAATGTGTGAGGCAATATATACTTTTATTTTCAGAAATAGTTCAAACTCATTTAAAAATTATTATGACAAAGTTTTAATAAATGATATGGAACTCCAATCGCGCGTGGACAAAAAAAGTACATTTAGTTTCTAAAAAAA
>NC_090740.1:116851926-116864426 GCF_036898095.1 Palaemon carinicauda | reverse complement strand
AGATAGGACAAACACATACGACTGGCAAAGGGTGACGCTGTATACACAAGATTGGCGACTCTGTTTACACAAGATTAGCGGAAACAACATATTCGTTTGTTCCTTTTTCTGGATTCATTTTACGCTCTTACCTTATATAGTTATCATGTGTCACTCTTTGTGCATCTCCCACCATAATCTTAACAACGAAATAATAGGCATTTAAACGAGCAGACAATGATATAAGTTAGACAAAATCAGTTTGTTTGCATTTCCCCGTAAATATATAAAGAAAATGGAGATTAGGATTTTCAAGTCATCAAAGAAAATTATTTATTTAGAAGGTAGACTCATCTAGAAAAACGTGTTTCCAATTCTTGACATACAGTAGAATAAGAAAATACGTAACCAAGCCGGAAAAGGATACCTACACGAACTTACCCTGTTACGTATTTATAGAAAAGGCCCTTTTAGCCAATAATGGCTACTATCCAAAATTGCAATAAACTGAATTTTGACAATTTAAACCATAGGTAGTGAGTTGCACCCCTTACTGGAGCTGTGCCTATTTTAAATACTTATTTCAATTACAGTTTTGTACTGACATGGAATTTAAGAAACCATCGTGGTCCCAAATTCTTTTATATATATAAATATATATATATATATATATATATATATATATATATATATATATATATATATATATATATATAGATTCATATATGTATATATGTATATATATACATACATATATATATATATATATATATATATATATATATATATATATATATATATATATATATATATATATACATATATATATATATATATATATATATATATATATATATATATATATATATATATATATATATAGCTGAAACACCACCTACAACCACTAGAGCAAAACTTGAGGAGTTAGGCTAAGGTTTGAAACTGTGCAGCTCAGGCTAGAATGTCTGTCCAAATATGAATGTCGTTTGATAAGTGTGCTTACGAGGGGGAAAAGAATAAGCTTTCACATTATTAGTTGAAAGCGTAATGAAATTACTTAAGAAAGCAATGTGTATAAAGAGAGAGAGAGAGAGAGAGAGAGAGAGAGAGAGAGAGAGAGAGAGAGAGAGAGAGAGAGAGAGAGAGAGAGAGAGAGAGAGAGATTATTGGATGCTGAAAAGAGGAAGGTAGCTTTCTGAATAATGGAAAAACATATTGTATTTGACTTATTCATATGGAAATATATGCGGTTGGTTCACCTACAGGAGCGTGTGTGTGTATGTATGTATGTATGAGAGAGAGAGAGAGAGAGAGAGAGAGAGAGAGAGAGAGAGAGAGAGAGAGAGAGAGAGAGAGATGGTAATGCAAAGCATCCTCAAAAAGTATTAACAAATTAAACTAGGAAGGCACTCTGTGAGTACAGACCTCCGTCACTACAGCTTATTTTGGTCAACCTTCTGCTTAAGACTTTCAAAATTGAAACGAACAGATAAACAGACAAACAGGGGGGAAAGCATAACCTCCTGCTAACCTCGTTGGCGGAGGTAATTTAAATGCAATTATTGATATCTTACAAATTAATGCTTGAGTGAAATTAGAAACTATGGGAATGAGGCACATATATCATATATCATTAAATTTCTTATTCCTGATCTAGATATTAATCTTTGGCACCGTCGTTCAATTAGTTCATTATGCATGTTGCATAAGATTTTTCATAACTCTGACCATCCTTTACATTCAGATCTCCCTGGACAATTCTATCCTGTTTGTAATAATAGGCAGGCAGTTAATTCTAATAGCCAGGCCTTCTCCATCATAAGGCTCAATACTACACAGTATTCTAGAAGTTTTATTCCAGCTGTTGCCAAGTTGTGGAATGATCTTCCTAATCGGGTAGTTGAATCAGTAGAACTTCAAAAGTTCAAAGTTGGAGCAAATGTTTTTATGTTGACCAGGCTGACATGAGTCTTTTTATTGTTTACATATGATATATCTGTTTTTGACGTTGTTAATAGTTTATATATGACATATCTATTTTGACGTTGTTACTGTTTTAGAATGATTTATTGTTAATTTGTTCTCACCATTTAATTATTTCCTTATTTCCTTTCCTCACTGGGCTATTTTTCCCTATTGGAGCCCATGGGCTTATAGCATCTTGCTTTCCAACTAGGGTTGTAGCTTGGCAAGTAATAATAATAATAATAATAATAATAATAATAATAATAATAATAATAATAATGAATCTCATGGCATATTTTAAATGCCCTAAATACGAGTATATAGTATTTTTTTTATTAGAACTAAGCACCACATAATTCTTTATAAAACGACAGAAAATTTATTTTCTTGCTTAATTGGTATCCCAATTGCAGTAAAATTAATGTTTTCTCTCATGATGGTTGTACTATTGAGAATTAAAAACGAATGAATAAAAGAATAAGCAGCTAATTAATGGGTTTTTTAAAGGTGTGATGTTTATTTTATACTAATTGTGAATCCACATAGTTTATAACACGGTGTGCTAGATGGCTGTTAGGTGTTAACAGAGGCAAGGTGATTGCTAGTGAAGGTTTATTCAACAAATACCGAGCATATATACAAGCAGTTGAGAGTAAGAATGTCACAAAGATTCAAACAATCTGAAACATGCGATGGCAAGCTTAAATAGGCTTTTCATTTATAGGTGCAGGAGACCAAAAAAAAAAAAAAAAATAAATAAATAAAAAAAATAAAAAAAAAGCATTAAAGCGTATGAGTTTATACAATGATTATATTCTTTAAGTTCTAAAAAGTTTATGACTGTACAACTATATTTAGGTAGTAGGTTGGCCAGGGCACCAGCCACCCGTTGAGATACTACCGCTAGAGAGTTATGGGGTTCTTTGACTGGACAGACAGTACTACATTGGATCCTTCTCTTTGGTTATGGTTCACTTTCCCTTTGCCTACACATACACCGAATAGTCTGGCCCATTCTTTACAGATTCTCCTCTGTCCTCATACACCTGACAACACTGAGATTACCAAACAATTTTTCTTCACCCAAGGGGTTAACTACTGCACTGTAGTTGTTCGGTGGCCACTTTCCTCTTGGTAAGGGTAGAAGAGACTCGTTAGCTTTGTTAAGGAGGTCTTCTAGGAGAAGGACACTCCAAAAGCAAACCATTGTTCCCTAGTCTTGGG
Organism: Palaemon carinicauda; assembly: GCF_036898095.1. Taxonomy (NCBI): domain Eukaryota; kingdom Metazoa; phylum Arthropoda; class Malacostraca; order Decapoda; family Palaemonidae; genus Palaemon; species Palaemon carinicauda. Next base: position 116,861,258 of record NC_090740.1, on the reverse strand, counting down.
TAGTGTCATAGCCTCTGTACCATGGTTTCCACTGTCTCGGGTTAGAGTTCTCTTGCTTGAGGGTACATTATTTTGTCTTATTTATCTTGCTCTTCTATTGTTAAAGTTTTCATAGTTTATAAAGGAAATATTTATTTTAATGTTACTGTTCTTAAAATATTTTATTTTTCCTTGTTTCCTTTCCTCACTGAACTATTTTCCCTATTGGAGCCCTTGAGCTTATAGCATCCTGATTTTCCACTAGGTTGTAGCTTAGCAAGTAATAATAATGATAATAATAATAATAATAATAATAATAATAATAATAATAATAATAATAATAATAATAATAATGATGATAATATTAAAGGGTAAAGTTGCAAATGTAACCAATAATCCTTTTGGAGAAAATAAGAGAAATTCCCAAATCAGTATCATGTTTCGGTTCATTAAGTTGGGGAGAATTGAGAAGGAAATACTGACACATATATCTTCCATAATCAGAACAGAAATTAAAGATATGGAATTTATCACGAAGGAGTCAATGTCCGTTTACATTAGCTTATATACTTGAGGTCCTAATCTTGACCATCCTAAATTACTCTACATATCGAAGACATAAGCATTTATATAAATAAGGAAATACTAGCGGAACCCGTGTAAATTACACAAAATGATATTTTCAACACTAATCACCTTGTTCCTAACCTATACATGTTTGAATAAAATGTCCCGAGATTAATTTTATAATCTAGGTTATGGAAATTGATAGAACTTAATTTTTTGTATAATATTTAAAAAAAGTCAGGTGCTAAAGACAAAATTGAGAAAACTATATAAGATGTGCTTTGGTTAAGTAATCAAAGTCTAATGTGAATTTGTAAGAGTATACCATGAAATTATTTCTGTTTTCTTTAAAGCGTGAATTTGTAAGAGTATACCATGAAATTATTTCCGTTTTCTTTAAAGCGTGAATTTGTAAGAGTATACCATGAAATTATTTCCGTTTTCTTTAAAGCGTGTCACAAAGTAAATCACAGACACGCTATCGTATTAATATATAGATATCATACATTTTCTTTACTTTCAAAACTTCCATATAGATAATTCTCTTCTTTATCATTGCCTAAAGTAACAAATGATATCCTATATAACAGGAAAAATCTACTTAAATTTCACATTATGCCAAAGTATCCCAGGATATCTACTCGCATTTAGAATCCATTCCAAATACGTTTGAATGTATCTTCTACTTTGATAAAGAGAAATGTACACAAGCTAAAAATGATTTTACACTACTAATCAATTTTGTTTTTAAACATTTGCTCCAGTAGATAGATTAAATTACTGTAATGAAAAAGATTAAGGGATTGTAAATAAATTCCATTAATTATTTTGAATGAAAAGAAGACAGACCAAAAAAAAAAAAAGAAAAAAAATGTAAACGAAGTTAAAAATTATTTTACACTACTAGTCAATTTTGTTTTTAAACATTTTCTCCGGTAAATAGATTGAATTACTTTAATGACAAAGATTAAGAGCTTGTAAATGAATCCCATTAATTGTTTTGCATGGAAAAAGAAAGACAAAAGAAGAATGAAGGAAATCCAGTCAATGATATGAAGCCATTGAAACTGTATCATCCTGTGGGAATGAATGGTCATTTCAGTTATGGCCTATTTGATGCAAATGTCCCAACCATACATTTACGTAAGTACCCTGTGGAATGGTTACTCGACTGGGTTAAATGAACAACCTTAGAGGTAATTCCAAAATAGATCATTACTGCACAGATGATTGTGGCATTATGATACAAAATGACAAAAGGGGGAAACCTAGAGAGGAAATAAGTAAAAAAATATAAAAATAAGAAAATATAACTTTATCATATTCTTGAATGTTTAAGATTGATTGATATATTTTTATATTTAAGATAATTTTTTTAGACTTATACAAACCGGAACATAATCATAAGCAAGCATATATTCATATAAATATATATGTATACAGTATATAGATATATATATATATATATGTGTGTATATATATACATATATATATATATATATGTGTATATATATATATATATATATATATATATATATATATATATATATATGTATATATATATATATATATATATATATATATATATATATATATATATATATATATATATATATACATACATATATATAAATGCATTGTAATGAATTCATATCTGCTCGAATATTTGCGACGAAAATATGAACAAAAATATGAAAACATTAAACGAATTATTTAACTGCTTCATCCGTCAATCATATCCTGAAAGGGGTCCCCATAGGAAATCAAGCTTCTCCCTTTTCATCATATTTGTTTTGTCTTATTTTATTTTCACTTGTAGAGAGAAATTATATATTGTCTTATTCTTGGTTATTTTAGTTTAATTCTGCTTTCATATATTGTCTCATTCACTGTCATTTTAGTTTAATTTCACTTTTGTTAAATGGGAATTGGGTCATTTGGCCATGCGGTGAGGCCGGGGAAGGTCCTTCACCTTCGAAGTACAACTGGGGAAAAACTCTGCAGCTGCACTATGAAATATGAGAAGTTGGACAGCAAAATAGGAGAAAGGAAACAGGAACGGAGATAAAGTAAAAAGTTAAATCGTAGGTGTTACTAGTGAAAGTGTGGCGTTCACCAGTCAAGGACGTTACCACATCGGCCACCACAACACTAGGAGTAAATATCCAGGGAATTATCCCAGAGTTCAGGACATGATTTTCTCTTGATGGAAAAAATGAATTCTATTTTTTTCAATATCAATTAAAGAATTTTTTTTTTTTTTTTTTTTTTTTTTGTAATTAGTAGGTGTTTAAACTAGGTCACCTTGCAGGTTATGATCACTAGCTTATTACAATAATCTTTAATATGAGAGTTTTGTTTTCCACACCCTTTTTTATCATTATTTTTCTCTTTCTCTTTTCATTAAATCAATATTTCTAAACAATAGTTTCTTGTTTTCTATATTTCCCTAACCGCGTTATTCACTTCTTTATACAATCAGTTCCATCTAGTTGTATGTTTGGTTACGAAAGCCAAAATGATAATCTAATTCAAATTGAAATTGAGAAAAGCCTAAAGCATTTTTTTCATCCTTTACTGAAAGATTCAAAAAAAGTAAGAGAGTTACGGAGAAGAATATTTCTACTTTGTATGTATGAGTTTATGCAAAATACAAAAGTACACGGATACTGAAATCAATTTTGAATCAATGAGGACCCATAGTCACTGTGAAAATGCTCACTGATGCGTTAACGCAATATACCATTTTTTCTTTTAATATTTTGGAAAAGAAATACTAAAGTTTATTGACGTTAGCAGGAAGGACTTATGTATCTTTAAAATAAATGATAGGGAATTTCCACCTTCTGCACACTAGGTTTTTTCGGTTATATAGAATCTTTTTGATGTGCATTCATGAGGAAGGGCTGAGCTGACAGTCCTTGGTAGAGAGAAATTTATAGGAATTTTCAGTCTCAAAGGTCAAACGATGACATCAGCATTGTCTAGCAGTCTCCTATGTATCAATTAAGTAAAGATGAGTTAAACTAAAAACATAGAGTGTTAATTTATCCCATCAAAAGAGGCAAGTTATTTCCCGCAGCTTTATTTAAAGGTTTAAAGGTCGCTCATGAATGGCAGAGACAAGGGACAGTGACATTGCCCTAGCAAGTAGGATAATGCCCTGGAGATAGCAATACTCTGGAGACTGATCATATATTAAATGATCAACGCCCAAGCCTTCTCTCCACCCAAGCTAGGACCAGGGAGGTCCAGGCAGTTGCTACTGATGACTCAGTAGATAGACCTAAAGGCTCCCTCAAACCCCCCAATCTTAGCTCACAAGAATGGTAAGGTTGCAGACACTAATGGCACTAACGAGTTTGAGCGGGACTCGAAACCCCGACTGGCAAACACCAGGTATAGACGTTACCAATCATGCTACGGCATCCCCAAAATTTGTTGTGGTGGCTGATGTGGTAAGGTCCCTGGCCGTTGAACGCCAGACGGGGTTCGAGTCCCGCTCAAACTCGTCTGTTCCTTTGGTCGCTGTAAACTCACTATCCTTGTGATCTAAGGATGGGGGGTTTAGGGGAGCCTATAGGTCTATCTGCTGAGTACTCAACAGACATTGCCTGGCCCTTCCTGGTCCTAGCTTGGGTGGAGAAGGGGCTTGTGCGCTGGTCATATGTATATATGGTCAGTCTCTAGGGCATTGCCCTGTTTAAATTAGCAATATTACTGTCCCTCTGCCATTCATGAGCGGCCTTTAAGCCATTAATTGGTCAACAAAATTTCTTAAAATAAATGTTTATAATTTCCCAATTTTTACGAATTTTAGTAAACTACCGTTCGGTCATGATCTGCAGTATTTTGAACTTATATCATAAAATAAAATAAAAAATAGTTTTTCAATTAATACTGAATAATATCATCGTGAATACAGCTACCTTTAGATGTCTCCAGTGATTCCATTTCAAGAATAAATACGAGAAAAAGTTTGTTTTTGAGGGATGTTTGTGGAATCAACTCTCGCCTGCCTTAGCGAATAAGAGCAAACCGTGCGTGTAAACTTTTAGGAAATGGAAGTTTGTTCCTTCAAAAAAACATAAAAGAGACAAAGGACAGTTTATTAAATACCATTAAAAATTTCATGTGAATAAAGGTTTTACGAATGATTGCGTATAAACAAAGTGGATGCGATTGGTTTTATATACCAGTAATTGTGATTAGTGGAAATCATAAAACCTCGCATGAAAATCATAATATATTTTTCGGTAGTTAACGAAATCGAAGGGAGAAGGCTATTTGAAATAAATTCTATTTCTCTATCCATTGATATTTGATAACAAAAGATGTTATCATCATAAAATATTCAATATAAAAAAAAATAATAGCTTTTACATCTTTTCATATTGGAATATCATACACAACGAATGATTATAATGTGAAAATCATAAATAAACATATTATTATTATTATTATTATTATTATTATTATTATTATTATTATTATTATTATTATTATTACTAGCCAAGCTACAACCCTAGTTGGAAAAGCAAGATGCTATAAGCCCAAGGGCTCCAATAGGGAAAAATAGCACAGTGAGGAAAGGATATAAGGAAATGAAAAAAAGATGAGAACAAATTAACAATAAACCATTCTAAAAAGAGTAACAACGTCAAAACAAATTTGTCATATATAAACTATTAACAATGTAAAAACAGATATGTCATATATAAACTATAAAAAGACTCATGTCAGCCCGGTCAACATAAAAACATTTGCTCCAACTTTGAACTTTTGAAGTTCTACTGCTTCAACTACCCGATTAGGGAGATCATTCCACAACTTGGTCACAGCTGGAATAAAACTTCTAGAATACTGTGTAGTATTGAGCCTCATGATGGGGAAGACCTGACTATTAGAATTAGCTGCCTGACTAGTATTACGAACAGGATAGAATTGTCCAGGGAGATCTGAATGTAAAGGATGGCCAGAGTTATGAAAAATCTTATGCAACAATATACTCTATTTTCTTGACCTAAATCAGATTATGAATCCCACTTATTACAAAGAAGACTAAATGCAGTCAGCCAGGATCGATATACGGGCATGACAAATGTCAGCTTAGTGCTACACCACTGAGACATGTGGATTGCAGTTCTATATTCTTTATCTTATTTTTTTTTCAAAGGATAAACAGAATGTATAAATACAATTTAATCATTTTACAGGTATATATATATATATATATATATATATATATATATATATATATATATATATATATATATATATATATATATACATACATATATATATATATATATATATATATATATATATATACATATACATATATATGTATATATATATACATATGCATATATATATATATATATATATATATATATATATATATATATATATATATGTGTGTGTGTGTGTATGTATATATAAATATATATATATATATATATATATATATATATATATATATATATATATATATATATATATATATACATATATATATATAAATATATATATATATATATATATATATATATATATATATATATATATATATATATATATAAAGATATATATGTGTGTATATATACATATACAGTATATATATATATATATATATATATATATATATATATATATATATATATATATATATATATATATATATATATATATATACATATGCAAAAGAACCGCAGGGAAAATGAAAATAGAGAATACAAGATTAAGTCCTGGCTAGTTACGTGATACTTCATGAGAGGACTGATCCTCCGAAGAAGTATTACGAAACTACTTAGGATTAAATATTATATTTCCAGTTTTCATTTTCCCTGTGGTTCTTTTGCATATATGTATATATATATATATATATATATATATATATATATATATATATATATATATATATATATATATACATACATATATATATATATATATATATATATGTATATATGTATATATATATGTATATATATATATATATATATATATATATATATATATATATATTGTATGTGTATATATATATTTAATGTAAAAGGTGAATACTGTTTATAAACATTATTAACATCCCGTGCTGTGTTTTTCTTTATTTTCCCGAAATTAAAGGAAAAGAGGAAAGTGAATATCTAATCCAGTAGTGTTTTTTTTTTTTTTTTTTTTCAAGATTCTGTATTTGATCTTGAATAATTTAGGATAAGCAAATAAAGAGGGACTTTAAGTAGAGGGGGGGGGGGGGGTCCTACAATTCCCTGAACAAATACAGTCATTTTATTTTAAAGGTTTCTTTGGGTATAAACAAAAGGTCAATATGGAACTTGTGCTTTTGATATAAGCGACAAGGACTGTTTTTCTTTTTCTTTAATTGAGATAATTGGTAATAAAAAGGCCTTAGTCTTTTTTATCTCATTTCTAAAGACTTTTACTACTATTGGTATTGCAGCTATTACTACTACTAATGATAATATCAATAGTTATTAGGATTTCAATAACGATATGATCTGACTGTATACATATCTGAATATTCATGGTAAATCACATCATATCAAGAGGCTAAACGGGTGATTTAATAATGATGATAATAATAACGATGATAATAATAATAATAATAATAATAATAATAATAATAATAATAATAATAATAATAATAATAATAATAATAATAATAACGATAATAATAATAATAATAATAATAATAATAATAATAATAATATAACTCATTTAATAATTCAAGTATATAATCATTTGATAAATCAATTACACATGTAATGAAACTATTGCTTCAGAATAAACTATCAAAAATATTAACGGAGGGCGTCGTGTATAGAATTTCCATTGGATATAATCATTATAATAAAATGTGTCTATACGATGAAATATTTATTTATCAAAGTTACATTCACTTGGTACTCGTCTTCCTGAACTACTTCTCACCGTAGAAGATTTTCTACCTTCTGATATTATTAAGTTTTGTCTTTAAATAAATAATTGATATAATAATATGGAAATATACCACTAACAAATCTAACGGTTATGATAACCATATTTTATCATTTGAGTTTTCAAGTGATTAATATTCAATATAGTAAGACAACTATGAAATACTGTGTTGTGTGTAGTTATGGCAGAATAAATCATCTATTTTCAATACTTCAATCTTGGTAGCTTTGTAATTCCTGAAATACAATTAAGTAGACTGTATGCTTTTTAATATATAATAAATTATATTAAAAAAGAAATATATGAATATGATTCTATATTGCTCATATTTTGCCTTTTGAGAATTTTTTATCACATTCTCTGTTCCTTAAAGGTTTAAAGATTTAAAGGTCGCTCATGAATGGCAGAAGCAAGGGACAGTGACATTGCCCTAGCAATCAGGATAATGACGTAGAGACTGACCATATATGGCTATGATCAGCACCCATGCCCCCTCTCCACCCAAGCTTGGCCCAAGGAGGGCCAGGCAATGGCTGCTGATGACTCAACTGATAGACCTATAGGCTCCCCCAAACCCCCCAACTTTAGCTCACAAGGATGGTAAGGTTGCAAAAACTAAAGGTACTAACGAGTCTGAGTGGGACTCGAACCCTCGTCTGGCAAACACCAGGCAGAGACGTTACCAATCAGGCCACAACAACCCTTAAAATTTCGCTTATTTTCTCAGAAAATTCACGTTTTCTGTATACACTATCTTGGGATTTTCCCAAGGTATATTGATGACTTTTATCTACACCTGCATCTTAAAACTCCCACCTCACGTGATTATAGATTCCAGAAGCCTATGGTTCTAGCCCTTGCAGCGTAGTTCTTTTGACGTATAATTATGTTACAGAATGTCCAGTTACAACACGCGTTTTGTAAAGAATGAATAATTCAGTGTTTAAAATTGAGCCTGTAGCCTTTACCTTAGATGTTGCTGCTTTTTACCCTAGATTACCTTAGATGCTGCTGCTTTTTACCATAGATTATCTTACAGCCTTTACAACTTCCTTACATTTGAAGCTAGTAAAATCGAAATGACCTTACAAATATCATTACCTTAAAAATTACTTTGAAACCATGGAAATTACCTGAAACTAAGGTAACTACCATAAAATTACCTTGAAACTATACAAATTACCTGAAACTAAAGTAATCACCTTAAAAGTTTAAACCCTAGTGGCTATAGCAGTACGTCTCCTTTTGGATTTAAGGAATGTATAGCTCCGTCTTTGAGACCACTCTATGTGAAAGATAATGTTAATGAGGAAGCAAACTGGGGACCATCGTTTATCACCAGCCTTAAATGAAAGGGAAATTTGTAGAGAAACTGGTATCATATATATATATATATATATATATATATATATATATATATATATATATATATATATATATATATATATATATATTTCATTAGATAATTAGAATTAAACTGGTTGATGCAGAGACGTTTATCATGTAACTGCTGAGCCTTAGGATTGGGTCAGACTTCTTCAAGGCCCCATGGTCCTCAACCGTGACCCTAAGGTCATCACCTGATAGATAATTATGCATCTTCCTTTAATGCTTGCATATTGTGTTGTCATATCAGTAAATTTCTCAAAAAACCAGGTGTTTTTCATAAACTCACATCTCTAGCTTGTGTCGCATCTCAAACGTGAATTATTTCATGAACTTCGTGTTTGAGTCTAGCAATATCTGGTAGCTCCCTCATGAAATATATTGAAGGAAGCACACGTGCAGAAAATAGTACTGCAATATTCTGTGCAAACACCCGCCCCCCC
>NC_090740.1:116839426-116841926 GCF_036898095.1 Palaemon carinicauda | reverse complement strand
TATCTTCGCTCTTCCCTCGCACTAAAAAGAACCTGAAATAACATGTATGTTTTTCTCACCGTTAACTGTTAACCGGTGCGGTGTTGGTTGAACAGGAAATTTCCGGTTGCATTGAGTTTTTGTATATAAAGGAGAGTGTTCTGTAATAAAGTTACTCAGTTGCTTTCATCCTGTCTTTGAGTCACAACCTTCTCTCGGCTCGTCACGATTCATTCACCCAACCAATTAAAAATCATTCTGGTATATTGTTTTATAGAAATATTTTCTGACAAATTAAAGAAATATACTAAAATCAACTTCACGTATAACATAAAAAAGTCTTAACTTATTCACACTTTATACCATTGTATTTGATTGCAGATGCTAATGTTGTTTTATAGAAACATTTTCTGACAGTTTAAAGAAATATACTAAAATCAACTTCACGTATAACATAAAAAAGTCTTAACTTCATCAGACTTTATAACATTGTATTTGTTTATAGATGCCAATGTTGTTTTATAGAAATAATTTGTACAATTTAAAGAAATATACTAAAATCAACTTCACGTATAACATAAAAAAGTCTTAACTTCATCAGACTTTATACCATTGTATTTTTTTTATAGATGCCAATGTTGTTTTATAGAAATATTTTTTGATAATATAAAGATATATAATCATACCAATTTTACAAATAACATAAAAAAAAGTCTTAACTTCATCAGACTTTATAACATTGTAATTGTTTATAGATGCCAATGTTGTTTTATAAAAATATTTTCTGACAATCTAAAGAAATATACTTAAATTAACTTCACGTATAACATGAAAAAAGTTTTAACTTCATCAGACTTTATACCATTGTATTTGTGTATAGATGCCAATGTTGTTTTATTGAAACATTTTCTGATAAATCAAAGAAATATAATCAAATAACATAAAAAGTCTGAACTTCATCAGACTTCATACCATTCTATTTGATCTTAGATTAACAGATTTTCTATTTTTTTATTTTTTACATAGGGGTAAACTGAAGTAAATAAAGAGAGAAGACATTCTAATTTTCACAGTCAGTCTCGTGTGAATTCAAACAGAGGATCAATCTGAAGTAATTAAAGGTATAAATGGATGGACGCCTTTCAATCAATTTATTCATCGAGGAGTTGATGACTTTATCATGGTTCAAGTGGTTTATCATTTATTAAGCTTTTATTTGATATTAATTTGAATCTTGTTTATTCTTAAGAGGGTCATTGTCCTTATGATTATTATAGCTGATATTATTATTACTTCGATATTTGATGGAATTATTATTACTACCTCCACCAACGAAGTTGGTAGGAGGTTATGTTTCCGCCTCTGTTTGTATATTTATCCGTCCGTTTGTCTTTTTATCTATTTGTGAACAACTTAATGGCCACAATTTTACTCATAGTGTATTGAAACTTCCAGGGATTAGTTTTTATGTTAAGACGTGGAAGCGATTCAATTATGAAAGGACAATTACCGTTTTAAGAAATGGGATATATTGACGTAAAAGAATAATATTACGGTCATCAACCCCTAAAAGATAATGACAAAGTAGGATCAAAATTACGGTCGCATGTATTTTACTGAAATACGGCTGAGAACAGTAATTCTTACGGAGAATTTCCGATTAAAATTACGGGTTTTTAACAGTGCAAAACAAGAATTAACCATGAATAAAAGCCAGAATGAAGACATCGATGTGTGGAGTAGAGAATTTACATTTCTCAATTATACCATTAACTATTCAGAGAAGACGAGTGATGAGGGGGCGGTATGGAATACTGATTGCAGATGGTTGCAAAGACGTTTTAATGATGGGAGATTAGGTCATTGCTCGTATTGGTTTTTAGACGTGTTGTCTCTCTGCTTCGATGCACCTTGTCTAATGGATGTTAAATCCTCTGTGGATATTGTCGTGGTAAAATATTTCTCTAGGGCCTTTAAGAGAGAGAGAGAGAGAGAGAGAGAGAGAGAGAGAGAGAGATTGTGTGATTAAGTTAGAGAGAGAGAGAGAGAGAGAGAGATTGTGTGATTAAGTTAGAGAGAGAGAGAGAGAGAGAGAGAGAGAGAGAGATTGTGTGATTAAGTTAGAGAGAGAGAGAGAGAGAGAGAGAGAGAGAGAGAGATTGTGTGATTAAGTTAGAGAGAGAGAGAGAGAGAGAGAGAGAGAGAGATAGTGTGATTAAGTTAGAGAGAGAGAGAGAGAGAGAGAGAGAGAGATTGTGTGATTAAGTTAGAGAGAGAGAGAGAGAGAGAGAGAGAGAGATTGTGTGATTAAGTTAGAGAGAGAGAGAGAGAGAGAGAGAGAGAGATAGTGTGATTAAGTTAGAGAGAGAGAGAGAGAGAGAGAGAGAGAGAGAGAGAGAGAGATCGTCCATGCTTATCACATATTAACTTCTTCCATATAAAGATCAGGAACTCCTTCATATCAAATATATCTTTAATTACTCTTTGAAGTACTAAAATGACAAATAGGCCTAAATATTAT
>NC_090740.1:116834426-116836926 GCF_036898095.1 Palaemon carinicauda | reverse complement strand
CTAGATTTATTTGTTGGATCCACTTATCACTTATGCGCTTAAAAAACATTTTAATCTTCTTACATATAATCGCTTATTAATTATGAACGATACTAAATAATAGCCAATGGTTAAATAGATTTAATATTCACGGTTGAACACTTTACGTTTCCATCATTCGAAGCTTTGAAAGTTCAGCCTAGCAGCTGCTCGTTCCGTGATTGACCCAATTGATGTTACCTATCTTAAATAAATAATAGAACAACACTATACTAAATATTTTTTAATGAGGCGCGTTTACACTGATTCGCAGCGGTGCTCTTTTAGCTCGTAAAAGTCTCCTGGTATCTGATTGGTTAGAATTATCGTGTCCACCCAATCAACGAGCAGGACACTTTTCCGAGCTAAAAGGGCACCCTTGCGAGTTAGTGCAATTGTGCCTCACTAAAAAAGAATTGACTATAGTGCCTTCAATGCGTTGCTAGAACATATACGAACCATCTCCCTTATATATAGTTATAAAGAAAAAGCGTCCAGGAGGTATTGAATCTATGTGTGTGAGGTGGCCGATGCAGTAACGTCCCTGACTGGTGAACGCCAGACTGGGTCTGGGTTCGAATCCAGCTCTAACTCGTTAGTTCATTTGGTCGCTTCAACCACAGCAGTAAGGAGTAAGTGTCTGGGAACGGTTGAATCTATGTGTGTGATGTGGCCGGACTGGGGTTAGAGTCACGCTCAAACTCGTTAGTTCCTGTGGTCGTTGCAACCTTACCATCTTTACGAGCTAAGGATGGGGGGTTTGGGGGAGCTTATAGGACTATCTGATGGCTAGGGCACCAGCCAACCGTTGAGATACTACCGCAAGAGAGTTATTGGATCCTTTGACTGGCCAGCCAGTACTACATTGGATCCTTCTCTCTCTCTCTCTCTCTGGTTACTGCTCATTTTCCATTTACTGCACTGTAATTGTTCAGTGGCTACTTTCCTCTTGGTAAAGGTAGAAGAGACTCTTTAGCTATGGTCAGCAGCTCTTCTATGAGATGGACACTGCAAAATCAAACCATTGCTCTCTGGTCTTGGATAGTGCTATAGCCTCTGTACCATGGTCTTTCCCTGTCTTGGGGTAGAGTTTTCTTGCTTGAGGGTACTTTCAGGTACACCATTCAATCTTATTTTTCTTACTCTTGTTTTTTTTTAAGTTTTTGTGGTCTATATGTGAAAGAGTGATTTTATTATTGTTACTGTTCTTAAGATATTTTATTTTAATTATCAATTACTTCTCTTGTAGTTTACTTATTTCCTTTCCTCACTGGGCTATTTTCCCTGCGGGAGCCATAGGACTTATAGCCTCCTGCTTTTCCAACTAGGGTTGTAGTTTAGCAATTAATAATAATAATGATAATAATGATAATAATAATAATAATAATAATAATAATAGTAATAATAATAATAATAATAAATAATAACAATAATAATAATAATAATAACGTTAAAAACAATCTTTTAATGACTTAGTCTTAAATTCTTTGTAATCTTCCTTTTGATATCGGCGCCAAAATTGGACTAAAGTAAGTAAGTAATCACAGAATACCAGTTCTCAATGTTTGACTGCGAATATTGAAACATAATTGGTTTTTGCCTTTCAAAATGTCACGGATTCTAGCAAAACTATAATGGAAACAACAGATTTTTTATCCCTTGGTCAATAGAGCTTATTTGTAGGATTATATCGTAAAAACGTTTAGATTTTCTAGGTGAATTGAACTTGAACTTTTAAACCCTAGACGAGAAATAAGAGACGGGGAATGAAAATCTTTTTGATTAAATCTTATTCAGGTTTTTTATTATCGTTTTATTTCTTATGATTATATACATATATGTATATATATATATATATATATGTATGTATGTATATACACGTATGCTTAAAAATATACATCTATGTATATATATATATATATATATATGTATGTATGTATGTATGTATGGATATATATATATATATATATATAATCATATATATATATATATATATATATTTATATATATATATATATATATATATAAATATATATATATATATATATATGTATGTATGTATGTATGTATGTATGTGTGTTTGTGTGTGTGTTCGTGTGCATGTAAAGTATTCATTTATATCTATCTGCACTTCATATCCTAGTTTTTAAGAATTTTTTGTCTCTCGTGTATAAACATATGTAAGATATCTTTAATTATTGTAATAAAATCTATACATTTAAGTACCATACATAAAACATGGTTAGAACAATGTTGATGATAAAGCTTACGACATACTGTATATTTATTTTCATCATAATATTGTATTTTTCTAAAGGTAAATATTACGAATAATTTGTTGTTTCTGTTTATTTAGTAACCTTTATTTCAATTAATTTTTTCATGTTTGGAGGATTTTGTTTTAATCTCTCTCTCTCTCTCTCTCTCTCTCTCTCTTTATGTAAAGTATATACAGTAATTGCATATTGTTTAGCAATAAAAT
>NC_090740.1:116821926-116826926 GCF_036898095.1 Palaemon carinicauda | reverse complement strand
TAATGAGAAATTTCCCGTAGTTTAACTGATAATATGTTATTATATTATCTACGTAAATAGTGTTATTTTACAAGCTTCATCATCATAAACTGTTTTACTGTCATGAAACCACAAAATTAATTCTACTATGGGGACATAATATTTGACAACATATATGAACGACTGCTAATGAATAAAAGATGTTATTGATGAATATATATGTTTATATATATATATATATATATATATATATATAAATTATATATATATATATATAGATATATATATATATATATATATATATATAAATTATATATATATATATATATATATATACACACACAGGCATATATATGTATGTATCTATATATGTTTATATATACATACATGTATATGTATGTATATATATGTATATATATATATATAAATATATATACACACATATATACAGTGTGTATATATATATATATATATATATATTATCTGTTAAATTAGTGGAAACATGAAAAGGGTCATCTTGGTGTGTTAAACATCGTGTAAAAATTCTCACATATAAGCTTTTAGGAAACAAGTGTTTCTGTAAAACAGAAAGTGCTTTTCAGATATTATAATTTATGCTTAGGCATTTATTTTTCAAAAGAAATTACGATTTGTAATTGACAATAACCTGAAAAACATGAATTGATTTGATTTAGTAGAAAAGAACTTCTAGAATTAATTACTCGTTGAAGCTAAATAGTTTCTATAGCACTAAAAGGTTACTCCAAAATCAAACCATTGTTCTCTAGTCTTGGGTAGTGCCATAGCCTCTGTACCATAGTCTTCCGCTGTCTTGGGCTGGAATTCTCTTGCTTGAAGGTACTCTCGGGTACATTATTCTATCTTATTCCTCTTCCTCTTGTTTTGTTAAAGTCTTTTATAGTTTATTTAGGAAATATTTGTTTTGGTGTTGTTACTGTTCATGAAATAGTTTATTTTTCCTTGTTTCCTTTCCTCAGTGGGCTATTTTCCCTATTGGAGCCCCTAAGCTTATAGCATCCTGCTTTTCCAACTAGGGTTGTAGCTTAACAAGTAAAGCAATAATAATAATACACATCTATCATATTCAGCTTTATTATGATAAACACTGGTTTCATTTTAAAACAGTTTTCCTCTTATCACACTTTCTATCCACACCTGCTAAATTTCTAGTTCGTCAATCCATCGTCTTCTCTCCCTTTCACTGTTTCTTTTGCTATCTCTAAGGACCCATTCCGTTATTTTTCTTGCTCGTCAATCCATCGTCTTCTCTCCCTTCCACTGTTTCTTTTGCTATCTCTAAGGAACCATTCCGTTATTTTGCTTGCTCGTCAATCCATCGTCTTCTCTCCCTTCTACTGTTTCTTTTACTATCTCTAATGAACCATTCCATTATTTTTCTTGTTCGTCAATCCATCGTCTTTTTTCCCTTCTACTGTTTCTTTTACTATCTCTAAGGAACCATTCCGATATTGTTCTTGTTCGTCAATCCATCGTCTTCTCTCCCTTTCACTGTTTCTTTTGCTATCTCTAAGGACCCATTCCGTTATTTTTCTTGTTCGTCAATCCATCGTCTTCTCTCCCTTCTACTGTTTCTTTTACTATCTCTAATGAACCATTCCATTATTTTTCTTGTTCGTCAATCCATCGTCTTTTTTCCCTTCTACTGTTTCTTTTACTATCTCTAATGAACCATTCCGTTATTTTTCTTGTTCGTCAATCCATCGTCTTCTTTCCCTTCTACTGTTTCTTTTACTATCTCTAAGGAACCATTCCGATATTGTTCTTGTTCGTCAATCCATCGTCTTCTGTCCCTTCCACTGTTTCTTTTGCTATCTCTAAGGAACCATTCTGCTATTTTTCTAGCTCGTTAATCCTTCGTCTTCTCTTCCTTCTACTGTTTCTTTTACTATCTCTAATGAACCATTCCTTTATTTTTCATGTTCGTCAATCCATCGTCTTCTCTTCCTCCCACTGTTTCTTTTGCTATCTCTAAGGAACCATTCTGCTATTTTTCTAGCTCGTCAATCCTTCGTCTTCTCTTCCTTCTACTGTTTCCTTTACTATCTTTAAGGACCCATTCTGTCCATCTTAATGTCATTTTTATTATATACATATATGAGATAAATTGTAATTTTATGGTTTTATAAACACTGCTGGTCGTTAATTTAATATTTTTCGCAAAATGATTTAGCCACGATGACCTAATTAATCTGGTAATCTTATAAACAAACTCAGGACGATGAAGATGCTGGAAAAGAGAGAGAGAGAGAGAGAGAGAGAGAGAGAGAGAGAGAGAGAGAGATTTTACCATGCTTGACATATCTTATTCTGGTTTTATTTAAGCTGATATATAATTTAGAAAGACGAGGATTTAATGCTAAAAGATGTTTATTTCAAGTATCATGGTCTGGTACATAGTTTAATTACTATTATTACAATAATACAATAAATCAATTTTTAATTGAATTGGTAGAACTTCAAAAGCTTAAACTTACAGCAAATGTTTTAATGTTGAATAGGCTGATATAAGTCTTTTTATAGTTTATATATGAATTATCTGTTTTAATGTTAGTAATGTTTTTAAAATATTCTTTTTACATTGTTCATTGTTTCTCATATCGTTTATATACTTCCTTTCCTCACAGGGCTATTGTTACTGTTCTTAAAATATTCTATTCAAATAGTTCATTATTTCTGATATCGTTTATTTATTTCCTTATTTCCTTTCCTCACAGGACTATTGTTACAGCTCTTAAAATATTCTATTTAGAATGTTCATTATTTCTCATATCGTTTATTTATTCCCTTATTTCCTTTCCTCACAGGGCTATTGTTACTGTTCTTAAGATAATCTATTTAAATTGTTCATTATTTCTCATATCGTTTATTTATTTCCTTATTTCCTTACCTCACAGGGCTATTGTTTCTGTTCTTAAAATATTCTATTTAAATTGTTCATTATTTCTCATTTCGTTTATTTATTTCCTTATTTCCTTACCTCACAGGGCTATTGTTTCTGTTCTTAAAATATTCTATTTAAATTGTTCATTATTTATGATATTGTTTATTTATTTCCTTATTTCCTTTCCCCCCGGGGCTATTGTTACTGTTCTTAAAATATTCTATTCAAATTGTTCATTATTCCTCATATCGTTTATTTATTTCCTTGGCTATTGTTTTCCTGTTGGAGCCCTTAGGCTTATACCATCTTGCTTTCCCAACTAGGGTTGTAGCTTAACTAGTAATAATGATAATACAATGTAGTCTTGATCAAATAAGCATAAAAGAGATGAAACTGTATTGCTTAAACATAAACTTGGTAGGTTATATGACATGGAAATCTAAGATAACATCTTGTCGATTCCTTTTAGTTGCCTTAATTCTAATATATTTTTGAAGGTCTGACAGTTTTATTCTAATATGTTTTTTAATGTCTAACAGTTTTATTCTGATGTGTTTTTGAAGGTCTGACAGTTTAATTCTAATATATTTTTGAAGGTCTGACAGTTTTATTCTAATATGTTTTTTAATGTCTGACAGTTTTATTCTTATATATTTTTGAATGTCTGGCAGTTTTACTCTGATATGTTTTTGAATGTCTGACAGTTTTATTCTAATATGTTTTTGAATGTCTGACAGTTTTATTCTAACATGTTTTTGAATGTCTGACAGTTTTATTCTGATATGTTTTTGAAGGTCAGACAGTTTTATTCTGATATGTTTTTGAAGGTCTGACAGTTTTATTCTAATATATTTTTGAAGGTCTGACAGTTTTATTCTAATATGTTTTTGAAGGTCTGACAGTTTTATTCTAGTATGTTTTTGAAGGTCTGACAGTTTTATTCTAATATATTTTTGAAGGTCTGACAGTTTTATTCTAATATGTTTTTGAAGGTCTGACAGTTTTATTCTAAAAATTTTTTGAAAGTCTGATAGTTTTATTCTAACGTGTTTTTGAAGGTCTGACAGTTTTATTCTAATATGTTTTTGAATGTCTGACAGTTTTATTCTAATATGTTTTTGAAGGTCTGACAGTTTTATTCTGATATGTTTTTGAAGGTCTGACAGTTTTATTCTAACATGTTTTTGAAGGTCTGACAGTTTTATTCTAATATGTTTTTGAATGTCTGACAGTTTTATTCTGATATGTTTTTGAAGGTCTGACAGTTTTATTGATATGCTTTTTAAGGTCTGACAGTTTTATTCTAATATGCTTTTGAATGTCTGACAGTTTTATTTTAATATGTTTTTGAAGGTCTGACAGGTTTATTCTAATATGTTTTTGAAGGTCTGACAGTTTTATTCTAACATGTTTTTGAAAGTCCTGACAGTTTTATCCTAACACGTTTTTGAAGGTCTGACAGTTTTATTGATATGTTTTTGAAGGTCTGACAGTTTTATTCTAATATGTTTTTGAATGTCTGACAGTTTTATTTCAATATGTTTTTGAATGTCTGACAGTTTTATTCTAATATATTTTTGAAGGTCTGACAGTTTTATTCTAACATGTTTTTGAATGTCTGACAGTTTTATTCTAATATATTTTTTAAGGTCTGACAGTTTTTTTTTTTTTATATGGTTTTGAATGTCTGACAGTTTCATTCTAAAATCAATAAAGTTTTAAATCAAATTACATTTTAAAGTCACAAAGTTATAGAAATATTGTCCGATGGTACTTTATTTGTAAAAAGCTATTAGGAGAGAGAGAGAGAGAGAGAGAGAGAGAGAGAGAGAGAGAGAGAGGATGGAGCCTGTGGAAAAAAAAATTGAGATATGGATATATCTTGTTCGACAGAATGGCTAAAAGGCTGAAAGGGAAGGCTGTTCAATCAGCCTTCTATTGAAAGGGGAAAATAATATTGTGTATGGAAAAGGACCAACTTTAAGCAAGACTTTCTTAGCGAGTAAGCTACGAAGAATATGTCAATTGTACATTTTATCAAGTGTTGATTTTGGTGTAGGGCTTTGATGTTTCTTCTGAGATTTTTACATCTATATAT
>NC_090740.1:116816926-116819426 GCF_036898095.1 Palaemon carinicauda | reverse complement strand
TACTGTACATGTTAAATAGGGCGCCCTGATCTGGAGAGGCGAACTGTAGGCGAGTCATCTGGCAGAAGATAAGCAGGTTTTAGACGATCAATGGAGACCCAGTCTTCTTTGCCCCGAATGTTTAGTAGGAATGCTTTCGGACTGCGTCGGATCACAAGGAAAGGGCCCGTGTAAGGGGGCGTTAGTGGTGGCTTGCTAGTGTCATTCCGCAGGAAGACGTGTGTTGCAGAGTGCAAGTCCGTTGGTATGTGATGCTTCGCTGGGGGCTTCTAAGTCTGGCGGCACGGAGTAAATTTTCCCACGACGTGACGTATGCGCTGGAGATCGTCGGAGGAGGTTGTAGAAGGAAAAAATTCGGCAGGGACGACCAACGGGTCGCCATACACCATTTCAGCTGCCGAGACGTCGAGGGCGTCTTTAGGAGTGGTCCTTAGTCCAAGGAGGACCCAGGGAAGCTGAGTAAACCAGTCGCAATCCTTGCAGCGGGACATCAAAGCTGCTTTGAGGGTGCGATGAAAACGTTCAACCATTCCATTGGCAGCGGGGTTGTAGGCCGTTGTCTGATGTAGGGTGATGCCCAGGAGATTCGCTAATGACGTCCACAATTGAGAGGTGAAAGTGGTTCCCCTGTCAGAAGTAATATGCTCAGGGATACCGAATCTTGAAATCCATCCAGAGAGTAAGGCAGATGTACATGAGGCGGACGTTGCAGTTTCCATGGGAATGGCTTCAGGCCAACGAGTGGAGCGGTCGATAACGGTAAACAGGTAACGATGTCCTTGTGATGTGGGTAGGGGGCCTACAACGTCGACGTGAATGTGTGCGAAACGACGCTGAGGTTGAGGAAAGGTGCCCACTCCTGAATCCGTGTTTCGATGTACTTTGGAAGTTTGGCAAGAAGTGCAGGCACGGACCCAATCCTTAACATCCTTAGAAATGCCGTGCCAAATGAACTTTGCCTTCAGCAGCTGTGCAGTAGAACGGCACGAGGGATGTGAAAGGCCGTGAATGAAATCAAACACCTGTCGGCACATGGGAGCAGGAATCCAAGGTCGCGGTCTACCAGTACTGACGTCACAGAGGAGGGTGGTGTTGGAGTCTTTGAGGGGAAAATCTTCCCAACGGAGGGACGTGCAGGATGTCCTACAAGCTTGATACTCTGGATCCTGTCGTTGGGCTTCAGCCAGGGCGTTGTAATCCAATCCCAGTTGAACGGCAGCCAACGTGTTTCTTGACAGGGCATCGGCAACGGGATTCATTTTCCCAGGGACGTATTGGAGGGTGCAATTGTATTCAGCCACGGCGGAGAGATGTCGGCGTTGACGGGCGGACCAGGCGTCAGACTGTCGAGTGAAGGCGTGCACCAGAGGCATGTGGTCTGTGCGAATGACGAAGGGCGTACCTTCTAAGAAATGGCGAAAGTGACGGACAGCCAATTGCACCGCCAGCAATTCTCGATCGAAGGTAGAATAACCCGATTCTGCCTTGGGCAGTTTTCTGCTGAAGAAGGCCAATGGGCGGGGCGAGACTTTGACCACCTGCTCGAGTACTGCACCAATAGCGACGTCGCTGGCATCAGTGGAGAGAAGGAGTGGGGCGTGTGGGATAGGAAAAGTGAGAGCCGCAGCAGTTAATAGGGCCTTCTTTGCATTACAGAAGGCTGCTTCTTGAAGGGGACCCCACTTCAGGTCCTTTGGCTTGCCCTTGAGGGAGGCGTAGAGGGGAGCAAGAGTGGCGGCAATGGCTGGCAGAAAACGGTGATAATAGTTGATCATGCCCAAGAATTCCTGCAGAGCTTTGATGGTCGAGGGCGTGGGGAAATTCTGAACGGCTGCTACCTTCTCAGGGAGGGGATTGACTCCTTCAGGAGTGATACGTTGCCCTAAGAACGACACTTCGTTGGTGCCAAAGGTACACTTGTCGTACCGGACTACAAGGCCGTTTTGTTGCAGGCGGTCGAGCATGATGCGCAGGTGACGGAGGTGTTCCTCTTTTGAGGAGGAGAACACAAATATGTCGTCCACATAACATACACAGAAAGGGAGGTCCCCTAAGATGCCATCCATGAGACGTTGAAATGTTGCCCCACTATTACGAAGGCCAAAACAGGAATAATTGAAGGTTATGTACCAAATGGAGTGGTGATGGCGGTCTTGGGGATGTCTTCTGGGTTCATAGGCACCTGATAATACCCCTTCAGGAGGTCGAGCGTAGAGAAAACCTTTGCTTTGTGCAGGTAGGAGGTCACATCGGCAATGTTTGGGAGGGGGTAGTGATCCGGTTCTGTTTGCATGTTCAGGCGCCTGTAATCCCCGCGCGGACGGAGGGAGCCGTCTTTCTTCAGAACGATGTGTAAGGGTGACGACCATGGGCTGGAGGCTGTTTGGCAAAGGCCCATTTTCTCCATTTCGGTGAACGTCTGTTTGGCGGCTGCCAATCGTTCCGGTGCCAAACGTCTGAATTTTGCGAAGACTGGGGGTCCCGTCATCTTGATATGGTG
>NC_090740.1:116808152-116813926 GCF_036898095.1 Palaemon carinicauda | reverse complement strand
TATATATAGAATTAATCATAAACATATGTATATATATACATATATATATATATATATATATATATATATATATATATATATATATATATATATATATATATATATCTATCTATACATATGTATATATATATATATATATATATATATATATATATATATATATATATACATATATATATATATATATACATATATATATATATATATATATATATATATATATATATATATATATATATATATATATATATATGTATGTATATATATATATGTATGTGCTTATGTATGTATATAGTTGCATTTAACTTTTCGTATTTATATGAATATAAATATTTAGTCTCCAAACATGCAAAATACAGGCGACAATAATTTTACCCTACGCTGTTATTATCTTTTACAGGTTGGTGACCGTAATATCACTACTTTACGTCAATATATCCGTTTTGAAAACGGTAAGAATCCTGGAATGAATGTTTCTAGTCATTTGCCGTTTTTTTAATGCAAATTTTCAAGTGTTGGTCTGGATAGTTGATCTCTACCAGTTATTATTGTATATTAAATCTATATCACCAAGGAAGTTCAAAAGATTCATGATTAAAATCTATAACTTTTGGACTCAATCTTAAGCCACGGTTTATCTATTGATGTTTGTTTTATTTTTAATTTATTTAATTCTAATCAAACTACTTATTAATTTCTAATTCCTTTCTACACAGGGCTATTTTTCTGTTGGAACCTTTGGGCTTATAGCATCCTGCTTTTCCAACCAAGGCTGTAGCTTAACAAGTAATAATAATAATAATAATAATAATAATAATAATAATAATAATAATAATAATAATAATAATAATAATAATAATAATAATAACTATTGCCACATACATTCACATCCATAACTTAATTGTAAGATAGATAGATATTTAGATAGACATGAATGTCCCTGCTATTTACAAGTTTATAATACTTTAAAGATATCAACACATTATTTCTCTTTTCACAAAATTTAAGTATTTCGAAATATTGTCTTATACCTCGACAGATTATGAGTAAGAAACTTTAACGGGCTTCCAACGCAAGAGCCCGTGTTTTAATACAGGTAAGGTGATCTAAAGCGAACGATCGAACGAACAAGAAATTCATGATCCATAAAGCTGGATTCATGAGGCCGTCGGCTTCACAGATATGGTTAATATAATTAGCATTGTTGGTGCTAAGGCTTCGCTGCTACAACTTTAAGTGGATGCACAAATCATGTTAGTGTTGACTCTTCATTATGATCTAATGCAGTTCCCTTGACGACATCATTAGTTTAATGGCTTGAAGGTTTAAAGGCCGTCCTGAATGGCAGAGGCAAGGGACAGTGACATTTCCTTATCGAGCAGGACAATGCCCCAGAGACTGACCATATTACATATGATCAAGGCAAGGCAAGGCAAATTTCATTCTATCGCCCCTTTCGGGGTATGAAAATTACAAATTCACACAAAGGTATACATTTTACACAAAAATACAAAAAGAAACGGCCAAACCTACTCTTCACCCAAGCTAGGACCAAGGAAGGCCAGGCAATAGCTGCTGATGACTCAGAAGATAGGCCTATAGGCTCCGCCAAACACCTCATCTTTGGTTCACAAGGATTGATTGATTGATTGATTGATTTGAGGTTTTTCTGGCATCCTGACATCTAAGGTCATTGACGCCGAGCAGCTCACATAACCCTGAAAAAAAGGCAAAACTATTGAAATGAACTGCATATCTACTATTGCATTTTGAATGACATGCCGAGCCTTGATCTTCGTTCCATTTACATTCAGATCTCCCTGGACAATTCTGTCCTGTTCGTAATACTAGGCAGGCAATTAATTCTAATAGCCAGGCCTTGTCCATCATGAGGCTCAATACTACACAGTATTCTAGAAGTTTTATTCCAGCTGTTACCAAGTTGTGGAATGATCTTCCTAATCGAGTAGTTGTATCAGTAGAACTTCAAAAGTTCAAAGTTGGAGCAAATGTTTTTTATGTTGTCCAGGCTGACATGAGTCTTTTTATTGTTTATATATAACATATCTGTTTTTGACGTTGTTAATAGTTTATATAGGACATATCTGTTTTGACGCTGTTACTGATTTTAGAATGATATATTGTTAATTTATTCTCATCATTTATTTATTTCCTTAATTCTTTTCCTCACTGGGCTATTTTTCTCTGTTGGAGCCCTTGGGCTTATAGCATCTTGCTTTTCCAACTAGGGTTGTAGCTTGGCTAGTAATAATAATAATAATAATAATAATAACCTTTTAACATATTTATTCAAATCTGATAATATCTCGCATATTTAGGGTTGGGGTGGCCGATGCGGTAACGTCCCTGACTGGTGAATGCCAGACGGGGGTTTGAGTCCCGCTCAAACTAATTAGTTTCTTTGGTCGCTGCAACCTCACCATCCTTGTGAGCTAAGGATGGGCGTTTTGGGGGAACCTATAGGTCTATTTGCTGTATCATCAGCAGCCATTGCCTGGCCCTTCTTGGTCCTAGCTTGGGTGGAGAGGGAGCTTAGGCGCTGATCATATGTATATAGGGTCAGCCTCTTGGGCATTATCCTGATTGCTAGGGTAATGTCTCTGTCCCTTGCCTCTGCCATTCATGAGTGGCCTTTAAACCTTTTGAAGTGCTGAACATTCACTGGCAATGTGTTTGATGGTTTTTTTTTTTTTCTTACACTTTGACGAGATGTTAGTTCCATCTAATGCTCGTTGAATATATTTTGTTGTTGTTGTTGTTGTCTTCTTCTTCTTCTTCTTCTTCTTCTTCTTCTTCTTCTTCTTCTTCTTCTTCTTCTTCTTCTTCTTATTATTATTATTATTATTATTATTATTATTATTATTATTATTATTATTATTATTATTATTATTACTTCATAATGTTATTTCGTTATACACAAACCATGATTGTTTAATGCCTCCTCGAATCTGAAAATGATGTATCAGCACCTGCTGATAATGGCAATGTGAATGAGAACTAACTTTCTTCTTATTTAGAGTTACGAATATTTAATATATTTGTTCAAAACTAATATTATCTCTCATATCTTCTTTAATTTTCAATATACATCTTTGTGATAGATGAGCCTTACTTGAAAATAATTTCCAAAAACATTGGCAGTTCTCTCCAAATACCTGGACATTCATAACCATTTATTCCAATGGTTCTTTAACATCAAATATCATAACAATTCAAGGTCTTTCTGTCCTCTTCCATCCTGACACATCTAAACAGTGTCATATTTTCGCCAATTCTTCTTTTTCTGTTATTCGCAATATCACACTGTCTCTAAATACTTTTGGCAATCCTTACTGATATGAAAAGCTTCTCATAGCTTTAATAAAACTTTATATTAAATATCATCTTTTTATTCTTTTCTTGGACAGTATATTAATCGAAAGAAAATAGTGAATATTTTTCAACTTGGTTTTCTAAAATATGTAAGAGTATTTTGGTAGTCTTTACGACTCTAAAAGCCTTTCATAACATTAATAAAACTTTGCATTAAACATCAAATTTTTTACCTTTCTCTTACACAGTATATTATTCAAAAGAAAATTATAACATTTCTTTCAACTTTTTTTCCAAAATTTGTATGAGTAGATGTTTTTTCAGAGTTATTAAATGAACATGTTTGTTCTCAAATTTTATTTCTCAATGAATGGAGTCATTTTTATTTATTTTTTTATTTTTTTTTATTTTTTTGTGCTATCATTTGAAAGAATATACTGAAAATTTCCCACTTTTTCCCAAAATGTGTATGCAATTTTTTGGCAGTCTTTACGACTCGGAAAACCTTTTCATAATTTTAATCAAACTTTGTATTGAATATCATTTCTTTATTATTTTCTTGTGCAGTATATTATTCAAAAGAAAATCATGAAATTTTTTCAACTTTTTTTTCCAAAATTTATATGAGCAGATTTTTTTTCAAAGTTATTAAATGAACACGTTTGTTCTCAAATTTTATTTCTCAATAAATGAAGTCATTTTTTTTTATTATTATTATTTTTTGTGCAGTATATTATTCAAAAGAAAATCATGACATTTTTTCAACTTTTTCTCCAAAATTTGTATGAGTAGATTTTTTTCAAAGTTATTAAATGAACACGTTTGATCTCAAATTTTATTTCTCAATAAATGAAGTCATTTTTATTTTTATTTTTTTCTTATTTTTTATTTATTTATTTTTTTTTTTTTTTTGTGCAGTATATCATTCAAAAGAAAATCATAACATTCTTTCAACTTTTTTTCCAAAATTTTTATGAGCAGATTTTTTTTTTTCAAAGTTATTAAACTAACACGTTTGTTCTCAAATTTTATTTCTCAATAAATGAAGTCTTTTCTAAAATAAACCAGGTGGTTAATAACTAATAATTTGGCCGTTTCTCCAGTTCCTAATCTTGTTACTGGATATAACGTCTAAGACTATAAGTTTCCCTCGTCTATGTACTCAACCACTATAGTCAATTTCTTTTAGCGAGGCATATTTGCACCGACTCGCAGCAGTGCCCTTTTAGCTCGGAAAATTTTCCTGATCGCTGATTGGTTGGACAAGATAATTCTAACCAATCAGCGACCAGGAAACTTTTCCGAGCTTTTTTTTTAAAGGGCACCGTTGCGAGTCGGTGCAAATCGGCCTCGCTAAAAGAAATGGACTATAGTTTGCTTTTACCGAATCTCTTAGACATTTATCTCCATTTATGCAAAGTATATATCTATAGTTTCATAAATCTATATTCGTTTTATAGAATATTTGCTCCTCGATGCTTTTAGTTATCAATTCATAAATTTTTAGTCTTTCACGATGCCCTTTTTCCCGTTGCTTTTCATTTTATGTAAGAAAAGAATATTAAAAAGATCAAAATGTTTTTAGATGCAAATTTCTTTTAGTGAAACACCCCCTTCAAATTCCTAGCTATAAAAAACATTCCATGGGTAATTAAGAAGCATTATATTATTAATGAAAATATCCAATTTTTTCGGAAAATCCATTTTATCTTTTGTTTACATTATCATCTCCCCCTACGCCTATTGGCGCAAAGAGCCTCGGTTAGATTTCGCCAGTCGTCTCCATCCTGAACTTTTAATCCAATACTTCTCCATTTATCATCTCCTACTTCGCACTTCATAGTCCTCAACCATGTAGGCCTGAATCTTCCAACTCTTCTAGTGCCTTGTGGAGCCCGATTAAATGTTTGGTGAATTAATCTCTCTTGGGGAGTGCGAAGAGCATCCCCAAACCCTCTCTATCTACCCCTCATCACGATCTCATCTATATATGGCACTCGAGAAATCTCTCTTATAGTTTCATTTCTAATCCTGTTTACGACATATATAAAAAAAAAAAAAAAAACCAGTAAGAAATCCCACTTTCCACCTATTTCAGTAATAGTAAAATGAAGTCTCTATCTAACCCTCATCATGATCTCATCTATATATGGCACTCGAGAAATCTTTCTTATAGTTTCATTTCTAATCCTGTTTACAACATATATAAAAAATCAGTAAGAAATCCCACTTTCCACCTATTTCAGTAGCAGTAAAATGAAGTCTCTATCTACCCCTTATCATAATCTCATCCACATATGACACTCGAGTAATCTCTCTTATAGTTTTATTTCTAATCATGTTTACATATATAAAAAAAGTTAGTAAGAAATACTAATTTCCACCTATTTCAGTAGTGGTAAAATGAAGTCCATATTTCCACCTTTCGAAGCTCTGATAAA
>NC_090740.1:116782125-116789625 GCF_036898095.1 Palaemon carinicauda | reverse complement strand
GTATCAGTAGATTTGCTTAATCTACGCCGCGTACAATAGCTGAACGTATCAGTAGATTTTCTTAATCAACGCCGCGTACAATAGCTGAAGGTATCAGTAGATTTGCTTAATCTACGCCTAATCTACGTCATGTACAACAGCTGAACATATCAGTAGATTTGCTTAATCTACGTCATGTACAATAGCTGAACGTAACAGAATTAGATTACGTCCAGCTATTGTGCACGGCGTAGATTATGCAAATCTACTCAAAAACCTAATTAAACAATAGAAAAACCTTAACAGATGTATACTAAGCATAGCAGGATAAGATATTAATTATCTTTTATCTCCAGACTCTGGAAATGTATTTGAAACTATTTTTTTCCTTTTTTGTTAATTTTTCAATCAATTTAATTTCTTAATTGAAACTCCTGTTCATTGATTGAGATCAACCATATGAAATCTGAATGGAGAATAATAAGGTCATTAAATGCTATGTCACATTAAAGGAATATGGTGTTGATTACTGGAGTTAGCGTTAATAATGTAATTTGATCATAAGTAAGACACTAATTTAAACGTATTTGTCAATCGTGATAAGAAATTTCCTGTAATGACGATGTAGTTGTTCAAAGAAAGATACTAATTAGGCCAATAATTAATGCATTAAAAAAACAATAAATATTCTATGTAGCCAATGATGATACCAATATTGAAATAATTTTTCTATCTAAGCTACAAGTCATAAATACAGTATAAAACTATTTTTTCGGAACTGTATTAAACAAGGAAACAGCAACATCAACAAGGTTACTATCAAAGATAATAATAATAATAATAATAATAATAATAATAATAATAATATATAACGATGATGATGATGATGATAACAACAACAACAACAACAACAGCAACAACAACAACAACAATAATAACAATAATAATAATAATAATAATAATAATAATAATAATGATGATTATGATTATGATGATGATGATGATAACAACAACAACAACAACAACAACAACAACAACAATAATAATAATAATAATAATAATAATAATAATATATTTATATTTTACTTTTAAATTACACTTAAAATCCTATCCCTGTTAGAATGCATTACTAAGATAGCATTATGAGTAATGGCAAGATTACTAAAGCAGACAAATACCAAATAGAATAAAAAATCACCCTAAAATTAAAACTATTATACGCAAATTTCTCCTCTACCGACTCTCAAATGCGAAGGATTACAAATAATACAAAATAACGCAGCTATTTTAAGCTAGTATTTTATATGAAAAAAATTAGTTACCAAAGAAACGTTAGTATTTTTCATTGGAATTTTTAAAGAAAGAAGTTACCAAAGAAAAGTTAGCATTTTTCTTAGGATTTTTTAAAAAAAATTAGTTACCAAAGAAAAAGTATTTTTCTTAGGAATTAAAAAAAAAAAATAGTTACCAAAGAAAAGTTAGTATTTTTCTTAGCAATTTTATAAAAAATAAGTTACCAAAGAAAAGTTAGTATTTTTCTTAGGAATTTAAAAAAAAAATAGTTACCAAAGAAAAGTTTTTTTTTTCTTAGGAATTTAAAAAAAAAAAATAAGTTACCAAAGAAAAGTTAGTATTTTTCTTAGGAATTTCATCCTCAGGATTTCGTTTCCAAACTTCCAAAATAATGGTTTACTCTACTGAGCCTCTCCATATCAGTTTTCCCAGCCGTTACCTTAAGCATGATGGATCTAGAGTCAACACTGTGTGAAACTCCCGGTGAATTAGCTTTTGACATTTTAAACATTTCATACTTTTCTTTGAGAGAAGTATCAGAGAAAGGAGGGGAGTGCTCGAGAGTACAAAAGTGAGAATTTAAGTCTTCACATTCTTGTTAGAGTTCAAGATTTCATAAGAGTTTCAGGATCTTTTGAAAGTTGCAAAATCTACTTTATTATGTGATTTATAAACTAAATTTCACTTGGAGAAACAAGACAAAGTTTCATTGAAGGAAGAAAACAATGTCAGTCTGATGTTATATATTATATTCAGGCATCAACTTGAGGCAAATTTACTCACATATATAGAGACACACAAGAAATATCTACACACACGTCTAAACACACAAGCACATATACACATACACACACGTATGTATATATATATATATATATATATATATATATATATATATATATATATATATATATATGTATATATATATATATATATATATATATATATATATATATATATATATATATAGAGGCAAATATCCTCACATATATAGAGACACACAAGAAATATCTACATACACGTCTATACACATAAACACATATACACATACACACACGTATGTGTGTATATATATATATAGAGAGAGAGAGAGAGAGAGAGAGAGAGAGAGAGAGAGAGAGAGAGAGAGAGAGGTGGATGATACACCTGTACACTTGGTAAAACCTTGGAGTATATTTCATTTACATGAACAAATCCCTCTGAAGAATATTGGGAGATAAATGACAGGACAGGATTATAAATGAAACTATGAGAGAGATTACTCGATTGCCATATGTGGATGAGATCATGGTGAGAGGTAGATGGAGATGGTTTGGTTATGCTCTTCGCACTTGTCAAGAATTACTTCACGAAATGTTCAGCTGGGCTCCTCGGGGCACTAGAAGAGTTAGAAGACCCAGGCCTACATGGCTGATGACTATGAAACGTTAAGTAGGAGATGATGAATGGAGGAGTATTGATTTAAAAGTTCAAGATAGAGACGACTGACGAAATCTAACCGAGGCCATTTGCATCAATAGGCGTAGGAGATGATGATGATGATGATGATGATAATGATGATGATGATCATGACATGAACTGAATCATGTGAAACGTCTGCATTGAAAGCTTACAATATCTGTTATTGGATTTTGCTTTCTGCTATAATGCTTGCAATATCAGTTATTAGATCTTTGTTTCTCCTATAAAGACAATGCGAAGTCGTTCATGGAATAAACAAGAATGCCTTCAATATCATCTTTGTTTGTTGTAAGATCGTATTCATCCTATCCACAGGAGGTAGTGTTTTTGGTGACCATAATAACACTGAGATGCTGGCTGGCTAAAGGTTTCTACACAGCAAACAGTGTTTTTAATTAAACATCTCCCCTTTCATTACCTGAGTACGGAATTTAATGTAATTGAAATCTAATTGCAAATAATGCTTAATTTACCAAGGACATATTTAGTATTATTATTGATAAACACTTATTGTTAATTGTAAACTTAATGGTACGCGTCTGATAGAAAAAAGAAAGAAATTAAGACGGAAGTAAATCTTTGCGGATGATATTAGCATTTACTATATGCCTTTGAGGAAGCGTATAGGTCTAACTGCTGAGTGATCAGCACACATTGCCTGTCCCTCTCCGGTCTTAGATTGGGTGGGGAGCGCGCTTACACGCTGATCTTATGTGCATATGGTTAGTCTCTAGGACACTGCCCTGCTAACCAGGGCAATGTTAGTATCCCATGCCTCTTCCATTCGTGGTTGGCCTTTAAACATCAAGTCAGGATGCCAGTAAACCTCAAATCAATCAATCAATCTTTAAACATCGAGCGGTTTTTCCACCGAGCGGTTTTTCGACCGAGCGAATCAATTCAACCACGTTTATGAAGAATCGTTTGATTCAAGTCATTTTGAATAAGCATAGTTCCCACTGATTGAATCCTACTCAACATTCAGAAGCCATTTGAAGCTTATTGAAGAGTATTGTTAATGCAGACATTTATTCATATACATTTCAAACTCTTTACAGAACAAACCAAATTCTTAAGTAACAATATCTAGTTATAACCAAATGCTACTTTTTAAAGTTTTATTTCAAGTATTTTATAATAAAAGGGTGGTATAAAAAACTATTTTCCGCTTTTGCAACTAAAATAAAATAAATTGTAACGTTAAGTATTCATTAAGCAATATATTGCAGCAATAGTTGACCAACTTATGCAAAAAAACTGTATGTTTGTTATTTACATTCAGCAGCCATTGACTGTCCATCCCTGGTCCAAGCTTGGGTGGAGATGAGGCATGGGTGCTGAACGTGTATATATGGTCAGTCTCTAGGGCATTGTCCTGCTTGGTAGGGCAAGTTAACTGCCCCTTACCTCTGTCATTCATAAGTGGTTTTGAAACCTTTATAGGTTGTAGGTTGGCTAGGACACCAGCCACCCGTTGAGATACTACAGCTAGAGAGTTATTGGGTTCTTTGACTGGCCACACAGCACTGCATTGGATCCTTCTCTCTGGTTACGGTTTATTTTCCTTTTGCCTACATATACACCGAATAGTCTGGCCTATTCTTTACACATTCTCCTCTATTCTCATACACCCGACAACACTGAGATTACCAAACAGCTCTTCCTCACTCAAGGGGTTAACTACTGCAATATAATTAATTGTTCAGTGGGTACTCTCCTCTTGGTAAAGGTAGAAGAGACTCTTTAGCTATCGTAAGCAACTCTTCTAAGAGACGGACACTCCAAAAGCAAACCATTGTTCTCTGGTTTGGATAGTGCCATGGCCTCTGTGCCATAGTCTTTCACTGTCTTGGGGTAGAGTTCTCTTGGTTGAGGGTACACTTGGGCACACTATTCTATCTTATTTCCCTTCCTCTTTTTTTTTTCTTTTTTATAGTTTATATATGAAAGATTTATTTTAACGTTGTTATTGATCTTAAAATATTTAATTCCAGTAGTTAATTACTTCTCTTGTAGTTTCCTTATTTCCTTTCTTCACTGGGCTATTTTCCCTGTTGGACCCCTTGGGCCTATAGCATTCTGCTTTTCCAACTAGGGTTGCAGTTTAGGAAGTGATAATAATAATAATAATAATAATAATAATAATAACAATAATAATAATGATAATAATATGATAACATTGAAAATAGTGTAGGGGATCAAAATGAATTATGAAGAATTGTATTAATTCCCTTGGTGGAAATCCAGCCTCAGTTCACTCTTGGTTAAAAGTCTGAGTCAAGTGTGTCATAGTTTGTAGTTTTAGTATCTTGTAGGAGATTAGGAATAACTAGGATCAGTGTTTATTGATCTGAATTTCTGTATTTTTATGTATATTATAATACTCTTGATAGGTTTTTTAGATTGCGTTTAGGGTAAGAATAAGTAGCTGGGTACACCCGAAAAATAAGCTGGGTATATAGTACAGTATATGTATATATATATGTATATATATGTATATATATATATGTATATATATATATATATATATATATATATATATATATATATATATATGTATATATATATATATATATATATATATATATATGTGTGTGTGTGTGTGTGTGTATATGTATATATATATATTTATATTTATATATGTATATATATATATGTGTGTATATATATATATATATATATATATATATATATGTCTTACAGACACACACACACACACATATATATATATATATATATATATATATATCCTCTTACAGACACACACATACACAAACATGTATACTGTATATATATATATATATATATATATATATATATATATATATATATATATATATATATATACACATATATATACACTCATATATATATATATATATATATATATATATATATATATATATATATATATACATATATATATATATATATATATATTTATATATGAGTGTATATATATATATATATATATATATATATATATATATATATATATATATATATATATATATATATATATATATATATATATGAGAATATACTTGTATGCATCCATATGCAAGCTTTATAGCAACTAAAAATAAGTAAAACGCTTCAGAAAACGATTAAAAAACTACTGCTAACTCTATGACGTTGAAATTCAATTTCCTGTTATTTAGATTGGTTGCCGGTCTATTAACTCCAAGGGAAATTAAAGGTTGTGTCCTCTTTTCTTCGAATGTCAAACTTTACAGCCTTTATGTTCTTCGAATGTCAAACTTTACAATCTTTATTTTCTTCTAATGTTAAACTTTACGATCTTTATGTTCTTCGAATGTCAAACTTTACAATCTTTATTTTCTTCAAATGTCAAACTTTACAGCCTTTATGTTCTTCGAATGTCAAACTTTATAATCTTTATTTTCTTTGAATATCAAACTTTACAATCTTTATTTTCTTCAAATGTCAAACTTTACATCCTTTATGTTCTTCGAATGTCAAACTTTATAATCTTTATTTTCTTCGAATGTCAAACTTTACAATCTTTATTTTCTTCGAATGTCAAACTTTGCAATCTTTACTTTCTTCGAATGTCAAACTTTACAATCTTTATTTTCTTCGAATATCAAACTTTACAATCTTTACTTTCTTCGAGTGTCAAACTTTACAATCTTTATTTTCTTCGAATGTCAAACCTTACAGCCTTTATGTTCTTCGAATGTCAAACTTTACAATCTTTATTTTCTTCGAATGTCAAACTTTACAATCTTTATTTTCTTCGAATGTCAAACTTTATAATCTTTACGTTCTTCGAATGTCAAACTTTACCATCTTTACGTTTTTCGAATATCAAACTTTACAATCTTTATTTTCTTCGAATGTCAGACTTTACAATCTTTATGTTCTTCGAATGTCAAACTTTCCAATCTTTATTTTCTTCGAATGTCAAACTTTACAATCTTTATGTTCTTCGAATATCAAACTTTACAACCTTTATGTTACTGGGGTTCCATGTCTTTGACTAGATATGCTATGGAATTGGGAATTTCGAGTAGATAAACAGATACAGTACTCATAAATTTGGGTTGATGAGAAGGTTAGCTCTTTTCCTCAATAGTAAACCCACCGTGAATGAATTACCGAGTAAAATTCCAAAATTGAAGGGGAAATAGCCTATTGTCGCAACTTTTAACAAAGTACGCATGTGTCATGCTGTAGGAAAATTTATTTGATATACTTCATAGCTTGAGATATGTAGGTTGATAAAATTCATAGCTTGATATATTTTGTTTAATATAATTCACAACTTAGGATATCTTGTTTAATATAATTCACAGCTTCAGATATTTTGTTTAATATATTTCGTAGGTTGAGAAATTTTATTTAATGCAATTCACAGCTTAAGATATTTTGTTTAATATGATTCCCTGCTTGAGATAATTTGTAGAATATAATTCACAGCTTTAGATATTTTGTTTAATATAATTCGCAGCTTGAGATATTTTTTTTATATAATTTGCAGCTTGAGACATTTTCTTTTATATAATTCACAACTTGGGATATTTTGTTTAATATAATTCACAACTTGAGATATTTTGTTTAATATAATTCACAGCTTGAAATATTCTATTCAATATAATTTACAGCTTGAGATATTTTGTTTAATATAATTCGCAGCTTGAGGTTTTTTTTAATGTAATTCACAGCTTGAGATATTTTCTTTGTAATAATTTGCAGCTTGAGATATTTTGCTTTATATAATTTAGTTTTGGGATATTTTGTTTA
>NC_090740.1:116767125-116774625 GCF_036898095.1 Palaemon carinicauda | reverse complement strand
AATCAATGACCTAAGTTCAAGTATTTTCATTTCAACAATTTAGTTTTCAGAAAGATTACTTTGAAATTAATGCCATCTACCTTCGTCTGGAGATATCTGAGGGCTTAAGGTTTGTGCAACATATAGAATATAATGATAGCAAATTTATTTACAATAATATATAAGGTTTTATGCCATAAAACTCATTAGCCTTATTAACAAAGCAACTTTTATATTCGTTAATCATAATAGCTATCAAATGTTCTTAATGGAGTATTTAAAATAGTTTTATTGCATGAATTGCTGTTATAAAATAATAAAAGAGTCATGAACGAATGTAGTCATTGAAAGAAATAGGTCATCTGGCTAAATGTAAAATAATTATTATATTTGAGAGATGAAGTTCTAAATAGATTAATATAATCTATTTTGGGAGTTTTATCTAAGAATATTTTACATAAATATTAAAACTGTTAAGGTGTAATAGCTTTGCTTCACATAAATTTTCTATCAAATGTATATATATATATATATATATATATATATATATATACATATATATGTATATATACATATATATGTATATATATATATATACATACATATATATATATATATATATATATATATATATATATATATATATACAGTATGTATATATATATATGTATATATATATATATATATATATATATATATACACTCCGTATATCTATACATCTATATACATATATACATATATATATATATATATATAAATTTATATATATATATATATACTGTATATCTATACATCCAAATACATATATGTATATATATATATACATATATATATATATATATATATACATATATAAATTTATATATATACATATATATGTAATTTATATGCAGTATGTATACTGTATATCTATATTATATGCATATATATATATATATATATGTTTATATATATATATATATATATATATATATATATATATATATATATATATAAATATGTATATGTATATGTATATGTATATATATATATATATATATATATATGTATATATATATGTATATATATATATATGTGTGTATATATATATGTGTATATATATATATGTATATATATACATATACATACTAGGATAAAGTATATTACATAAGAGTTTAAATAATGTTATTAAGAATCACTTACGATACCAATATCAATATTAACCGATGCAGGAGCAACAGAATGCAACTCGTCCTTCAATTGAAAATTTTTTCAATAAGTGAAAATGGCCCAAAAATGTATCATTACCTCATATGTACAGCTTGCTTCATTAACTCCAGTACACCTCACCTTAAGCAAAGAAGACGTCTGAATGCTGTACATTGTAGCAGATAACGCTGTGTTTAGCAAAGCAAGAGAGATGCTGTTGGTATTAGTGCTGTTAAGCAAATAATATATATCTATGCAGTACTTCGTAAAATTAATGCAATTACAATTGACCACGTGTTTATAAGGAGGAGAAGGGGAAGAGAAAGATAACGAGGAGATTAGGAAGAGATAGAATAATAAGGAGGAGAGGTTGAAGAGAAAGAATAAGTAGGGGAAGGGGAAGAGAAAGAATAATGTGGAGAAGGTGAAGACAGCGAATGATAAGGAGGAGGAGAGTAATGAAGAATAAGGAGATGGTGAAGAGATTGAATAATAGGGAGGAGAGGTTGAAGAGAAAGAATAATAAGGAGAAGGAAAGAGAAACAATAATAAGGAGAAGGTGAAGAGAAAGAATGATAAAGAGGGCAAAGTTAAGAGATAGAACAATAAGGAGAAAGTGAAGAGAAAGAATAAGGAGGAGAAGCTGAAGAGATAGAGTAATAAGGAGGAGAAGGGGAAGAGAAAGAATAACAAGGAGGGGGTGAAAAGAAAGAATAATAAGAAGGTAAGAAGAAACTGCCAGTAATCTGAGCCTTCTGGAAACGTTGTATACGTTTCAGAGGCTTTTTAGTGAATGCAAGTGATGTTGTATGCAGTAATTTTAGCTTTCTTTAAGCCATTTTGCTTTTCAGGCAACATTACCAACAATTTCTCTTTTACTAACAGCATTATCTACTATACTCAATTTTTTCAATGAGGCATATCTACACTGATTCACAAGGGTGCCCTTTTAGATCGGAAAGGTTTCCTAATAGGTGATTGGTTTGAAAAAATAATTTTAACCACTTAGCTATTAGGAAGCTTTTCCGAGCTAAAAGGGCATCCCTTTAAGTCATAGCATATACCCCTGATTAAAAAAAAAAAATTGAGTATAGTCAATGTACAGATGTCAGACATCTCCTCAGCTTCCCCTGAAGTGTACATGAATTAATAAGGCTATCTTAACGTAGTTTCAGTTTGGTAAAGAGTAATGATATTAATTCAAATTTATAGATTCCTCTAAAGACGATAGTCCGAAGTTTCAGTTTGTTAAAGAGAATCAGTGATATTAATCTAATTTATAATTTAGATTCCTCCTAGGACAATAGCGTGTTGTTTTCAATGCATTTTTACTGATGCTTATCTTCTTCTTCATGAGAATCAAGAATAATTTATAACATCTCAAAAGAATAAAAAAAAAACAATATACAATCGTCGAATTGACGGAGTCTCGAGGTAGTTTATAAAGTGAAAACGGTTTATTTCGATTTTAAAGGAAAAGGGAAACTAAATATTTTTGTACAATATCTAGACTTTCACACTACGGCTTCTATGCTACAACCTTAATGATACAGAATCAAGCAGAGGAGATGAAGGAATAGTTTTCTCCGTTTGAAAGAGAGATACTGTCGGATTATAAGCTCGATCAAATACATCATTTAAAGAGTACAGGAATGTAGAAAATCTATATGTTCTTGTTGAAAGAATTCATTCTTAAGATAAAAGGTAAGCAAGCATAGGGAATCTGTACAGAGGAAGACAGCTTAAACATCAAACATAGAAAACACATTAATTTTTTTTTTTTTGAGAAACAATTATCCTGGATCCTTCAATATTCACATACATACATATAAGTGTAAGCTCATATATGTATACATGCTTATTGTTATATCTTATATTTATAGCATATATTTTTCATATTCATATGTCTTTATTACTGCGTTGAGTCGTGATATTAAATCGAATTCAATATAATCTATTTTGAGCTATGACAGATGCTACTAAGTACGAACAGATATTCACAAAAATTATTACTACTGTATTTACAATTTCAGGCTCCCTTTGGAATGAAAGCCAAAGAAACAGTTATGCACAATGTAATAACTCTTTCTCTCATTACATGTGCGTTATGGGGAAATGATTACAATGATCTTTTGAAATGAGATTATCTATGAATTATAATCTACTTGAATTACCCCATCATTCACACATATTACTGACAATGTTGTGAAGCTTGTAAGATATTCTTTGTAAAAGTCACAATTCATTTTAATTTTTTTGTGATCTAAATATTGAGCAACAGCTATAAGATAAAATCTTCTTGAACATCCTTCATTCATTATAAAAGAATAATTCATTACGGATATTATTGATGCCTTGAAATAAGTCTGTCGAACGCAATAGCCTACAAACACCTGATCATCTTTATTAAGGCGGGTTTACACAGTCGAACGGTTTGTCGAACGGGGTTTGACAGACAAGTGTTTGAAGTAATGTTCGAACGTGTGAAAGGGCTATTTGGTTGTCGAACACGTCGAAGAAATTGGTTATCGAACACGTTTGCCGAACGGTTCGAAGAAAATCTCTGCATTTGTGACTGACTCCACCTCTTCGAACCGTTTGACAAGCAAGTTCGACAACCGGGTTCGACAACCAGGTTCCACAACCGGGTTCGACAACCAGGTTCGACAACCGGGTTTGACGAACCATTTGACTACGTAAACCCCACTTTAGTCTTCGGCCAGACACTTTCAACATCCCCCCAAAAAAATGCATGCAAACATCTTTCTCCACATATAAATACTCATCAACATCAACAGATGCTTTCAGCCACCAGCCTCCTCCTGATGGAGCCGATGCTCTGCTTTCGGTTAGACCTTCGTTTCCGTTTTAAGCTGCTGCTGGTGCTGCTGCTGGAGGTGGGAGTCTTCCGTGATAGAGTAAGCCTTACAAGACTCCCCGCCGACGGAGGTTTCGACGGTGCTCGCGGCCGGTAGGTCGGCATTAAGATGATGGAGCTCTCGACCATTGCTCCATTTGTAGGTGGCGCTCCTGAAGAACGAGGAACGGGTCGTTTCAGAATCAGCTGTGAAAAGGAACGAAAGAAGGAAAAGTCAAAGTGAACCACGAGGGGGTTGCATGACGAGGGATGGATCTATAGGAGGAAGGAGGCTTCTAACAACTTGGATCTGTCTGGGAAAGGGGGTGACTAATAGATTGGATCTCGAAGAGATAGGATGCTTCTAATAAACTGGATCTATCTGGGAGAGGGAGTAAATAATAAACTGGATCTCGATTTCTCTGAGAAAGGGAGTTACTAACAGATTGGATCTCGATCTCTCTGGGAAAGGGAGTTACTAATAGATTGGTTCTCGATTTCTCTGAGAAAGGGAGTGAAAAATAGATTAGATCTCGATCTCTCTGGAAAAGGGATTTACTTATAGATTGGTTCTCGATCTCTCTGGGAAAGGGAGTGACGAATAGATTGGATCTCGATCTCTCTGGGAAAGGGAGTTACTAATAGATTAGATCTCGATCTCTCTGGGAAAGAGAGTGACTAATAGATTTGTTTTCGATCTCTCTGGGAAAGGGAGTGACGAATCGATTGGATCTCGATCTCTCTGGGAAAAGGAGTGACGAATTGATTGGAGCTCGATCTCTCTGAGAAAGGGAGTGACAAATAGATTGGATCTCGATCTCTCATGGATATGGAGTGATGAATAGATTGGATCTCAGTCTCTCTGGGAGAGGGAGTGACTAATAGATTGGATCTAGTTCTCTCTGGGAGAGGGAGTGACTAATAGATTGATCTCATCTCTCTGGGAAAGGGAGTGACTAATAGATTGGATCTTGATCTCTCAGGGAAAGGGAGTGACTAATAGATTAGATCTCGATCTCTCTGGGAAAGGGAGTGACTAATAGATTGGATCTCGATCTCTCAGGGAAAGGGAGTGACGAATATATTGGATCTCGATCTTTCTGAGAAAGGGAGTGACGAATAGATTGGATTTCGATCTCTCAGGGAAATAGAGTGACGAATAGATTGGATCTCGATGTCTATGGGAAAGGGAGTGACAAATAGAATGGGTCTCGGTCTTTCAGAGAAAGGGAGCGACGAATAGATCGGATCTCGATCTCTCTAGGAAAGGGAGTGACTAATAGATTGGATCTCGATGTCTCTGGGATAGGAAGTGACGAATAGATTGGATCTCGATGTCTATGGGAAAGGGAGTGACAAATAGAATGGGTCTCGGTCTCTCAGAGAAAGGGAGCGACGAATAGATCGGATCTCGATCTCTCTAGGAAAGGGAGTGACTAATAGATTGGATCTCGATGTCTCTGGGATAGGAAGTGACGAATAGATTGGATCTCGATCTCTCAGGGAAAGGGAGTGACAAATAGATTGGATCTCAATCTCTCTTGGAAAGGGAGTGACTAATAGATTGGATCTCAATCTCTCTGGGAAAGGGAGTGACGAATAGATTGGATCTTGATCTCTCTGGGAAAGGGAGTGACTAATAGATTGGAGCTCGATCTCTCTGGGAAAGGGAGTGACGAATAGATTGGATCTTGATGTCTCTGGGAAAGGGAGTGACGAATAGATTGGATCTCGATCTCTCTGGGAAAGGGAGTGACTAATAGATTGGAGCGCGATCTCTCAGGGAAAGGGAGTGACAAATAGATTGGATCTTGATGTGTCTGGGAAAGGGAGTGACGAATAGATTGGATCTTGATGTCTCTGGGAAAGGGAGTGACGAATAGATTGGATCTCGATCTCTCTGGGAAAGGGAGTGACTAATAGATTGGAGCGCGATCTCTCAGGGAAAGGGAGTGACGAATAGATTGGATCTTGATGTCTCTGGGAAAGGGAGTGACGAATAGATTGGTTCTCAATCTCTCTGGGAAACGGGGGGACTAATAGATGGGATCTTGATCTCTCTGGGAAAGGGAGTGACTAATAGATTGGATCTCGATCTCTCAGGGAAAGGGAGTGACTAATAGATTGGATCTCGATCTCTCAGGGAAAGGGAGTGACGAATAGATTGGATCTCAATCTCTCTGGAATAGGAAGTGACGAATAGATCGGATCTCAATCTCTCTTGGAAAGGGAGTGACTAATAGATTGGATCTCGATCTCTCAGGGAAAGGGAGTGACGAATAGATTGGATCTCAATCTCTCTGGGAAAGGGAGTGACGAATAGATTGGATCTTGATCTCTCTGGGAAACGAGGGGACTAATAGATGGGATCTTGATCTCTCAGGAAAAGGGAGTGACTAATAGATTGGATCTTGATCTCTAACGGAAAGGGAGTGACGAATAGCTTCGATTTCGAAGAGAAAGTAAGCTTCTAACATATTGGATCTCTCTGGAAGTAACTAATAGATTGGATATATAAGAGAATGGAAGCTTTTAGTAAACTGTATTTCTCTGGGAAATGAAGTAACTAAGATAGTGGATCTCGATATATCTGGGAAGAGGAATTACTAATAGATTGGATCTTGATCTTTTGAGCATCTAATATGGATCTCTAAATAAAAAAGATCTTCTAACAAAAATGAGTGTTTAAGGAAAAAAAGTACTTCTAATAGTTTGGATCTTTCAAGAAAAAAGGAGCTTCTATTAGATTGGATCTTTCAGGAAAAAGAAGTTTCTAATAGCTTGGATCATTCAGGGAAAAGGAGCTTCCAATAGACTTGATATTCCTTGGAAAGGAGCATCTAACAGATTGGATCTCTCGGGGAAAAGGAACTTCTGATAGTTTGAATCCTTTAAGGAAAAGGATCTTCTAATAGATTGGATGTCAGGGAAATTTAGCTTCGAATTGATTGGATCTTTCATGGAAAAAGAGCTTCTAATAGATAGGATCTCTCTGGGAAAGGGAGCATCTAATAGATTGGATCTTTCAGGGAAAATGAGCTTCAAATAGATTGGATCTTTCACAGAGAGTGATTTTTCAATAGACTCGATCTTTCAAGGAAAGGAGCTTTTAATAGATTGAATCATTTAGGACAAAAGGTGCTTCTAAATGATTGGATCATTCAGGGAAAATGAGCTTCTAATAGATTGGGTCTTTCAAGGAAAGGGAGCTTGTAATAGACAGGATCTCTCAGTGAAAACGAACTTCTAATAGACTGGATGTTTCAGAGAAAATGAGCTTCTAATGAATAGGATCTTTCAGGGAAAAGGAGCTTGTAATAGACTGTATCTCAGGGAAAATGAGATTTTGATAGATTTAATCTTTCAGAGAAAATTAGCATTTAATAGACTGGATCTTTCATGGAAAATGAGCTTTTAATAGATTGAATCTTTAGAGAAAAGTAACTTCTCATAGATTAAATCTCTCAAGGAAGAA
>NC_090740.1:116742125-116759625 GCF_036898095.1 Palaemon carinicauda | reverse complement strand
AACATAAAGGTTTTTTATTGCCAGATATTCAACTTATGCTATAAAGTTTCTAGACATTCATATCTAACAGCCATCCGAGTGGAATGGGGCTAGAAAAGATCTCCCTACCTGCCAAGTTCCTTATGAAAAGCGAGAGAAGTTTATTGTCATCTCTAGTGAAGAATCTCCCAGCTAGCACGGTGAAGTTCCCGACCATTGTGAGGGTTGCTACCAGCCACACGGCCACTCGAAGTTCCAGGCGAACGAGAAGGTTTTCGAAGGAGGAAACACCTTTAAAAGAAATAAGATGAAGATGTTATTTCTAATAGGTTTTCGTATGAGGAAATACTTTTTAAAGAAAATAGATGAAGATGTTATTTCTAATAGGTTTTCGAATAAGGAAACACCTATAAAAGAAACAAGATGAAGATGTTATCTCTAATAGGTTTTCGTATGAGGAAACACCTTTAAAAGAAACAAGATGAAGATGTTATCTCTAATAAGTTTTTGTATGAGGAAACACCTTTAAAAGAAACAAGATGAAGATGTTATCTCTAATAGCTTTTTGTATGAGGAAACATCTTTTAAAAGAAACAAGATGAAGATATTATCTCTGATAGGTTTTCGTATGTGGAAACATCTTTAAAAGAAACAAGATGAAGATGTTAATTCTAATATGTTTTCGAATGAGGAAACACCTTTAAAAGAAACAAGATGAATATACCATTTCTAATAGGTTTTCGTATGAGGAAATACTTTTTAAAGAAAATAGATGAAGATGTTATTTCTAATAGGTTTTCGAATGAGGAAACCTTTAAGTGAAACAAGATGATGTTATCTCTAATAGGTTTTCGAATGAGGAAACACCTTTAAAAGGAAAAAGATGAAGATGTTATCTCTACTAGGTTTTCGTATGAGGAAACACCTTTAAAAGAAACAAGATGAAGATGTTATCTCTAATAGGTTTTCGTATGAGGAAACACCTTTAAAAGAAACAAGATGAAGATGTTATCTCTAATAGGTTTTCGAATGAGGAAACACCTTTAAGAGGAACAAGATGATGTTATCTCTAATAGGCTTTCGAATGAGGAAACACCTTTAAAAGAAACAAGATGAAGATGTTATCTCTATGTTTTCTTATGAAGAAACACCTTTAAAAGGAACAAGATGAATATATTATTTCTAATAGGTTTTCGTATTAGGAAACACCTTTAAAAGAAAAAAGATGAATATATTATTTCTAATAGGTTTTCGAATGAGGAAACACCTTTAAAAGAAACAAGATGAAGATGTTATCTCTAATAGGTTTTCGAATGAGGAAACGCCTTTAAGAGGAACAAGACGAAGATGTTATCTCTACTAGGTTTTCGAATGAGGAAACACCTTTAAAAGGAACAAGATGAATATGTATTTCTAATAGGTTTTCGTATGAGGAAACACCTTTAAGAGGAACAAGATAAAGATGTTATTTCTATTAGGTTTTCGTATGAGGAAACACCTTTTAAAGAAACAAGATGAAGGTGTTATTTCTAATAGGTTTTCGTATGAGGAAACACCTTTTAAAGAAACAAGATGAAGGTGTTATTTCTAATAGGTTTTCGTATGAGGAAACACCTTTTAAAGAAACATGATGAAGGTGTTATTTCTAATAAGTTTTCGTATGAGGAAACGCCTTTAAGAGGAACAAGATGAAGATGTTATTTCTATTAGGTTTTCGTATGAGGAAACACCTTTAAAAGGAACAAGATGAATATGTATTTCTAATAGGTTTTCGTATGAGGAAACGCCTTTAAGAGGAACAAGATAAATATGTTATTTCTATT
Source organism: Palaemon carinicauda (assembly GCF_036898095.1). Lineage (NCBI taxonomy): Eukaryota > Metazoa > Arthropoda > Malacostraca > Decapoda > Palaemonidae > Palaemon > Palaemon carinicauda. The sequence goes on along the minus strand of NC_090740.1, from coordinate 116,757,823 downwards.
AGGTTTTCGTATGAGGAAACACCTTTTAAAGAAACAAGATGAAGGTGTTATTTCTAATAGGTTTTCGTATGAGGAAACACCTTTTAAAGAAACAAGATGAAGGTGTTATTTCTAATAGGTTTTCGTATGAGGAAACACCTTTTAAAGAAACATGATGAAGGTGTTATTTCTAATAAGTTTTCGTATGAGGAAACGCCTTTAAGAGGAACAAGATGAAGATGTTATTTCTATTAGGTTTTCGTATGAGGGAACACCTTTAAAAGGAACAAGATGAATATGTATTTCTAATAGGTTTTCGTATGAGGAAACGCCTTTAAGAGGAACAAGATAAAGATGTTATTTCTATTAGGTTTTCGTATGAGGAAACACCTTTTAAAGAAACAAGATGAAGGTGTTATTTCTAATAGGTTTTCGTATGAGGAAACACCTTTTAAAGAAACAAGATGAAGGTGTTATTTCTAATAGGTTTTCGTATGAGGAAACACCTTTTAAAGAAACATGATGAAGGTGTTATTTCTAATAAGTTTTCGTATGAGGAAACGCCTTTAAGAGGAACAAGATGAAGATGTTATTTCTATTAGGTTTTCGTATGAGGAAACACCTTTAAAAGGAACAAGATGAATATGTATTTCTAATAGGTTTTCGTATGAGGAAACGCCTTTAAGAGGAACAAGATAAAGATGTTATTTCTAATAGGTTTTCGTATTAGGAAACACCTTTTAAAGAAACAGGATGAAGGTGTTATTTCTAATAGGTTTTCGTATGAGGAAACACCTTTTAAAGAAACAAGATGAAGGTGTTATTTCTAATAGGTTTTCGTATGAGGAAACACCTTTTAAAGAAACATGATGAAGGTGTTATTTCTAATAAGTTTTCGTATGAGGAAACGCCTTTAAGAGGAACAAGATGAAGATGTTATTTCTATTAGGTTTTCGTATGAGGAAACACCTTTAAAAGGAACAAGATGAATATGTATTTCTAATAGGTTTTCGTATGAGGAAACGCCTTTAAGAGGAACAAGATAAAGATGTTATTTCTATTAGGTTTTCGTATGAGGAAACACCTTTTAAAGAAACAAGATGAAGGTGTTATTTCTAATAGGTTTTCGTATGAGGAAACGCCTTTTAAAGAAACATGATGAAGGTGTTATTTCTAATAGGTTTTCGTATGAGGAAACACCTTTTAAAGAAACAAGATGAAGGTGTTATTTCTAATAGGTTTTCGTATGAGGAAACACCTTTTAAAGAAACAAGATGAAGGTGTTATTTCAAATAGGTTTTCGTATGAGGAAACACCTTTTAAAGAAACATGATGAAGGTGTTATTTCTAATAAGTTTTCGTATGAGGAAACGCCTTTAAGAGGAACAAGATGAAGATGTTATTTCTATTAGGTTTTCGTATGAGGAAACACCTTTAAAAGGAACAAGATGAATATGTATTTCTAATAGGTTTTCGTATGAGGAAACGCCTTTAAGAGGAACAAGATAAAGATGTTATTTCTATTAGGTTTTCGTATGAGGAAACACCTTTTAAAGAAACAAGATGAAGGTGTTATTTCTAATAGGTTTTCGTATGAGGAAACACCTTTTAAAGAAACAAGATTAAGGTGTTATTTCTATTAGGTTTTCGTATGAGGAAACACCTTTTAAAGAAACAAGATAAGGTGTTATTTCTAATAGGTTTTCGTATGAGGAAACACCTTTTAAAGAAACAAGATGAAGGTGTTATTTCTAATAGGTTTTTGTATGAGGAAACACCTTTTAAAGAAACAAGATGAATGTGTTATTTCTAATAGGTTTTCGTATGAGGAAACACCTTTTAAAGAAACAAGATGAAGGTGTTATTTCTATTAGGTTTTCATATGAGGAAACACCTTTAAAAGAAACAAGATGAAGATGTTATCTCTAATAGGTTTTCGTATGAGGAAACGCCTTTAAGAGGAACAAGATGAAGATGTTATTTCTATTAGGTTTTCGTATGAGGAAACACCTTTTAAAGAAACAAGATGAAGGTGTTATTTCTAATAGGTTTTCGTATGAGGAAACACCTTTTAAAGAAACAAGATGAAGGTGTTATTTCTATTAGGTTTTCATATGAGGAAACACCTTTAAAAGAAACAAGATGAAGATGTTATCTCTACTAGGTTTTCGAATGAGGAAACACCTTTAAAAGGAACAAGATGAATATATTATTTCTAATAGGTTTTCGAATGAGGAAACACCTTTAAAAGAAACAAGATGAATATATTATTTCTAATAGGTTTTCGAATGAGGAAACACCTTTAAAAGAAACAAGATGAATATATTATTTCTAATAGGTTTTCGAATGAGGAAACACCTTTAAAAGAAACAAGATGGAGATGTTATCTCTAATATGTTTTCGAATGAGGAAACACCTTTAAAAGAAACAAGATGGAGATGTTATCTCTAATATGTTTTCGAATGAGGAAACGCCTTTAAGTGAAGCAAGATGAAGATGTTATCTCTAATAGGTTTTCGAATGAGGAATTACCTTTAAAAGAAACCAAGATGAAGATGTTATCTCTAACAGGTTTTCGAATGAGGAAACGCCTTTAAGTGAAGCAAGATGAAGATGTTATCTCTAATAGGTTTTCGAATGAGGAATTACCTTTAAAAGAAACAAGATGGAGATGTTATCTCTAATATGTTTTCGAATGAGGAAACACCTTTAAAAGAAACAAGATGGAGATGTTATCTCTAATATGTTTTCGAATGAGGAAACACCTTTAAAAGAAACAAGATGGAGATGTTATCTCTAATATGTTTTCGAATGAGGAAACACCTTTAAAAGAAACAAGATGCAGATGTTATCTCTAATATGTTTTCGAATGAGGAAACGCCTTTAAGTGAAGCAAGATGAAGATGTTATCTCTAACAGGTTTTCGAATAAGGAAACACCTTTAAAAGAAACAAGATGAAGATGTTATCTCTAACAGGTTTTCTAATAAGGAAACACCTTTAAAAGAAACAAGATGAAGATGTTATCTCAAATAGGTTTTCGAATGAGGAAACACATTTAAAAGAAACAAGATGAATATATTATTTCTAATAGGTTTTCGAATGAGGAAACACCTTTAAAAGAAACAAGATGGAGATGTTATCTCTAATATGTTTTCGAATGAGGAAACACCTTTAAAAGAAACAAGATGCAGATGTTATCTCTAATATGTTTTCGAATGAGGAAACGCCTTTAAGTGAAGCAAGATGAAGATGTTATCTCTAACAGGTTTTCGAATAAGGAAACACCTTTAAAAGAAACAAGATGAAGATGTTATCTCTAACAGGTTTTCGAATAAGGAAACACCTTTAAAAGAAACAAGATGAAGATGTTATCTCAAATAGGTTTTCGAATGAGGAAACACATTTAAAAGAAACAAGATGAATATATTATTTCTAATAGGTTTTCGAATGAGGAAACACCTTTAAAAGAAACAAGATGGAGATGTTATCTCTAATATGTTTTCGAATGAGGAAACACCTTTAAAAGAAACAAGATGGAGATGTTATCTCTAATATGTTTTCGAATGAGGAAACGCCTTTAAGTGAAGCAAGATGAAGATGTTATCTCTAATAGGTTTTCGAATGAGGAATTACCTTTAAAAGAAACCAAGATGAAGATGTTATCTCTAATATGTTTTCGAATGAGGAAACACCTTTAAAAGAAACAAGATGAAGATGTTATCTCTAACAGGTTTTCGAATAAGGAAACACCTTTAAAAGAAACAAGATGAAGATGTTATCTCAAATAGGTTTTCGAATGAGGAAACACATTTAAAAGAAACAAGATGAATATATTATTTCTAATAGGTTTTCGAATGAGGAAACACCTTTAAAAGAAACAAGATGGAGATGTTATCTCTAATATGTTTTCGAATGAGGAAACACCTTTAAAAGGAACAAGATGGAGATGTTATCTCTAATATGTTTTCGAATGAGGAAACGCCTTTAAAAGAAACAAGATGGAGATGTTATCTCTAATATGTTTTCGAATGAGGAAACGCCTTTAAGTGAAGCAAGATGAAGATGTTATCTCTAATAGGTTTTCGAATGAGGAATTACCTTTAAAAGAAACCAAGATGAAGATGTTATCTCTAATATGTTTTCGAATGAGGAAACACCTTTAAAAGAAACAAGATGGAGATGTTATCTCTAATATGTTTTCGAATGAGGAAACGCCTTTAAAAGAAACAAGATGGAGATGTTATCTCTAATATGTTTTCGAATTAGGAAACACCTTTAAAAGAAACAAGATGGAGATGTTATCTCTAATATGTTTTCGAATGAGGAAACGCCTTTAAGTGAAGCAAGATGAAGATGTTATCTCGAATAGGTTTTCGAATGAGGAAACACCTTTAAAAGAAACCAAGATGAAGATGTTATCTCTAACAGGTTTTCGAATAAGGAAACACCTTTAAAAGAAACAAGATGAAGATGTTATCTCAAATAGGTTTTCGAATGAGGAAACACCTTTAAAAGAAACAAGATGAATATATTATTTCTAATAGGTTTTAGAATGAGGATACACCTTTAAAAGAAACAAGATGGAGATGTTATCTCTAATAGGTTTTCGAATGAGGAAACACCTTTAAAAGAAACAAGATGGAGATGTTATCTCTAATATGTTTTCGAATGAGGAAACGCCTTTAAAAGAAACAAGATGGAGATGTTATCTCTAATATGTTTTCGAATTAGGAAACACCTTTAAAAGAAACAAGATGGAGATGTTATCTCTAATATGTTTTCGAATGAGGAAACACCTTTAAAAGAAACAAGATGGAGATGTTATCTCTAATAGGTTTTCGAATGAGGAAACACCTTTAAAAGAAACAAGATGGAGATGTTATCTCTAATATGTTTTCGAATGAGGAAACACCTTTAAAAGAAACAAGATGAATATATTATTTCTAATAGGTTTTCGAATGACGAAACACCTTTAAAAGAAACAAGATGGAGATGTTATCTCTAATATGTTTTCGAATGAGGAATTACCTTTAAAAGAAACAAGATGGAGATGTTATCTCTAATATGTTTTCGAATGAGGAAACACCTTCAAAAGAAACAAGATGGAGATGTTATCTCTAATATGTTTTCGAACGAGGAAACACCTTTAAAAGAAACAAGATGGAGATGTTATCTCTAATAGGTTTTCGAATGAGGAAACGCCTTTAAGTGAAGCAAGATGAAGATGTTATCTCTAATAGGTTTTCGAATGAGGAATTACCTTTAAAAGAAACCAAGATGAAGATGTTATCCCTAATATGTTTTCGAATGAGGAAACACCTTTAAAAGAAACAAGATGGAGATGTTATCTCTAATATGTTTTCGAATGAGGAAACGCCTTTAAAAGAAACAAGATGGAGATGTTATCTCTAATATGTTTTCGAATTAGGAAACACCTTTAAAAGAAACAAGATGGAGATGTTATCTCTAATATGTTTTCGAATGAGGAAACGCCTTTAAGTGAAGCAAGATGAAGATGTTATCTCGAATAGGTTTTCGAATGAGGAAACACCTTTAAAAGAAACAAGATGGAGATGTTATCTCTAATAGGTTTTCGAATGAGGAAACACCTTTAAAAGAAACAAGATGGAGATGTTATCTCTAATATGTTTTCGAATGAGGAATTACCTTTAAAAGAAACAAGATGGAGATGTTATCTCTAATATGTTTTCGAATGAGGAAACACCTTCAAAAGAAACAAGATGGAGATGTTATCTCTAATATGTTTTCGAACGAGGAAACACCTTTAAAAGAAACAAGATGGAGATGTTATCTCTAATAGGTTTTCGAATGAGGAATTACCTTTAAAAGAAACCAAGATGAAGATGTTATCTCTAATATGTTTTCGAATGAGGAAACGCCTTTAAGTGAAGCAAGATGAAGATGTTATCTCTAATAGGTTTTCGAATGAGGAATTACCTTTAAAAGAAACCAAGATGAAGATGTTATCTCTAATATGTTTTCGAATGAGGAAACACCTTTAAAAGAAACAAGATGGAGATGTTATCTCTAATATGTTTTCGAATGAGGAAACGCCTTTAAAAGAAACAAGATGGAGATGTTATCTCTAATATGTTTTCGAATTAGGAAACACCTTTAAAAGAAACAAGATGGAGATGTTATCTCTAATATGTTTTCGAATGAGGAAACGCCTTTAAGTGAAGCAAGATGAAGATGTTATCTCGAATAGGTTTTCGAATGAGGAAACACCTTTAAAAGAAACCAAGATGAAGATGTTATCTCTAACAGGTTTTCGAATAAGGAAACACCTTTAAAAGAAACAAGATGAAGATGTTATCTCAAATAGGTTTTCGAATGAGGAAACACCTTTAAAAGAAACAAGATGAATATATTATTTCTAATAGGTTTTAGAATGAGGAAACACCTTTAAAAGAAACAAGATGGAGATGTTATCTCTAATATGTTTTCGAATGAGGAAACGCCTTTAAAAGAAACAAGATGGAGATGTTATCTCTAATAGGTTTTCGAATGAGGAATTACCTTTAAAAGAAACCAAGATGAAGATGTTATCTCTAATAGGTTTTCGAATGAGGAATTACCTTTAAAAGAAACCAAGATGAAGATGTTATCTCTAATATGTTTTCGAATGAGGAAACACCTTTAAAAGAAACAAGATGAAGATGGTATCTCTAATAAGTTTTCGAATGAGGAAACACCTTTAAAAGAAACAAGATGAAGATGGTATCTCTAATAAGTTTTCGAATGAGGAAACACCTTTAAAAGAAACAAGATGAAGATGGTATCTCTAATAAGTTTTCGAATGAGGAAACAACTCAAAAGAAATAAGTTTAAGATGTTATCTATAATTTCCTGCTATTTTTCATTTTCTTTCATATGAAGTTTCACTCTAGCTGTGACCAATTTAAGAGAAACAAGATGAAGATGTTATCTCCAATTTTCTGTTATTTTTCATTTAGTCCTGTTGTCACTAAATTTCTGAATGATCTCAAAAAGGGAATTAAATCGTGGGACTTAATAAGTTCTAGCCCGTTGCTAATAGTGTTGTAGTTATCTTAAGCTCCAGGCGAACGAGGAAACACATTTTAAAGAAACAAGATTAAGATGTTTCATCTCTAATATTCTGTTATTTTTCATTTTCTTTCATGTGAATTTTCATTCCGGTTGTGACTAGATTTTAGAATGATCTCAATAAGGCAAAATAAGATGATATCTCTAATATTCCGTTATTTTTCATTTTCATTTTCTTTCATGTGAAGTTTCATTCCAGCTGTGACCTGATTTTAGAATGATCTCAATAAGGGAATTAACTTGTGGGACTTAATAAGTTCAATTCCGTTGCTAATAGTTACGTAGTTATGTTGCTTATCTGTTCAACACTGTAATTTATCATAGTATACGAACTTTTTATTTATTCATATTTTATTTTATTCTTTACATCTCTATTTCTTTCCATGACTGACTGCTTTCCGTGTTTCGGGTTTTGGGTTTACATTTTAACTATTGATAAAAATATCTAAAAAAAAAAAATAATAATTATTATTACACCAAGTGTCAACGTGACTAGTAAAATCAAATAAGGGGAAACAGTTGGTTAGATCCTACATGGAGATTATATTTATAAAACCCCTCTTAATTTTTTTTTTTTTAGTAGAAAATATAATTTTCACAACAAAATGTTACCCTATGATTTCAACATATTTGTATAACAGTAACCAAGAACATCCATTATAAGAATAGTGAGATAATTTAAGGAATAGAGGAGGATATTCAAATTTCCTAGGAGCGACTGGTCCTTAAACATCTAGTTTTCTATGCTTTGAAATAGATAAAATTTTTGTTTTAATTAAGCAATATATCAGTTTAGTGAGATCGGTGTTACTCTATAGACATGAGTCATGGTATGATAATGAAACATCTCCAATAGATTTAGAAGATTTGAGAACAACGCCCTCAGAAGGATATTGGGAGTTAAATGGCAGGACAGGATTAGAAATGAAACTATAAGAGAGATTACTCGAGTGCCATATGTGGATGAGATCATGGTGAAGAGTAGATGGAGATGGTTTGGGCGTGCTCTTCGCTCTTCCCAAGAGATATTAGTTCCCAAAACGTTCACCTGGACTCCGTAAGGCACTAGTATAGTTGGAAGACCCCAGGACTATGAAGCATGTAGTAGATGATAAACAGAGAAGTATTAAATTTAAACCTCAAGATCGAGACGACTGGCGAAATCTAACCGAAGCCCTTTGCGTTAATAGGCGTAGGAGGAGATGATGATGATGATGATGAATAAAGCTATGTCATTTATAAGTTAGCCATATGCGAGCCGATGATCACCAAACGAAAGATGCAACGAAATGAAATGCTATTAAATGTTAAAGTGAAATATAAAAAGTAAGATTATTTCTCGTAAAAGAAATAAAGGAGTTGATGATACAGGGGAAAATTATGAACCATAATTTATTTTGTAAACCTAATACAAAGAAAAAATTCAAACTACTAACTTACACACCTACAATGATACTTATATTGTAATTAGATATTTCATTACAGTATATGTTAATTCTTCATCATTGTATAGATGATGTGTACTCGACGAAGCTAATAAGAACCATAGAGTAATTGAAGCCATCGTATTCAATTGAAATTAATTAATTAATTAATTAATTAATTAATTAATTAATTAATTAATTAATTAATTAATAATTCTTACCATCAGTTTTTGGATGACAGTCGGGTACTTTGGGGAAATAACTGCAGTATCGGAACCTCATAAAATAACTGAAAAAAATAAATAATAACTATTATTCATAGCCTAAAATTCTCTCTCTCTCTCTCTCTCTCTCTCTCTCTCTCTCTCTCTCTCTCTCTCTCTCTCTCTCTCTCTCTCTGTTAAACGTTTAAACATATGGATCTAATGATTAATTGTTAATATTTTTAATAATTTTATCAATATTAAAAGTATGATTATCAATCATTCTCTCTCTCTCTCTCTCTCTCTCTCTCTCTCTCTCTCTCTCTCTCTCTCTCTCTCTCTCTCTCTCTCTCTCTGTTAAACGTTTGAACATGTAGATCTAATGATTGATAATTTCTATTTATAGCCAGAAATTCTCTCTCTCTCTCTCTCTCTCTCTCTCTCTCTCTCTCTCTCTGCTAAACGTATGAACATTTAGATCTAATGATATATATATATATATATATATATATATATATATATGTATATATATACATGTATATATACATATATATATATATATATATACATATATATATATATATATATATATATATATATACTTTTTTATTAATATGTAGATATAATGATTAATATTTTTTTATTAATGTGAAAAATATGATTATCAATCATTGAATTTAGTAAAGATTATTGACTACGATCATTATAAATACCATATTCATATTGGCAAAGTTGAGCAACATTTCTCAATAATATAAATTAACAATGAAAGAAACAATACATCTAAAAAAAAAATTTGCACCCAAAGGATGTAGATATATTTTTTCATGAAATCAATGAATATATATTTATAATCATTATTATCAGTAGGTGGTTTTCTTATTCAACTTTATTCCATGAAATGAAATTCGATAAGAATTTTTTTTTCTTACAATGATTCAATTACAAAATCTGGTCTAAATTTAAATGAGGACTTTACTTCATAAAATGTAATTCGATAAAAAAGACCTTTTATCAAAAGGATTCCAATAAAAGACCTGGTATAAATTTTAATGAGAACTTTAGCTCATAAAATGAAATTCGATAAAAAAGAACTTTTATTACAATGATTCAAGTTAAAAAATTTGGTCTAAATTCAAATGAGAGATTTAGTTAATAAAATGAAATTCGGTTAAAAAAAACTTTTATTACAGTGATTCAAATAAAAGATCTGGTCTAAATTTAGATGAGAGCTTTAGATCATAAAATTTAATTCAATAAAAGCTTTTATTTTAATGATTCAAATAAAAGATCCGGTCTAAATTTAGATGAGATCTTTAGTTCATAAAATGAAATTCGATAAAAAAAAAAAACTTTTATTACAGTGATTCAATTACAAAATCTAGTCTAAATTTAAATGATATAGATTATACGAAAAGACTTAGAGCTCTTTTAAGTGAGAGATTTCATTGTGTCCTTGTCATGCCATTAAAAATAAGACTTTTGATGTGTCAAATCAGTTTAAAGCCACTTCAACAATCAAAGGCATGTTTAATAAAACATTTCTAATTTGTTTATATTTAAACATGACGCACTGAAATGCAGAAAAATTAATAGTGTTAATAGTTTATGTTTTAAATATCATAAAAATTGATTATACTCGTAAGATAATAGAAATTGATTATACTCGTAAGATAATAGAAATTAATTATACTCGTAATATAATAGAAATTAATTATACTTAATATAATAGAAATGAAGTATCTCGTAATATAATAGAAATTGTTCATACTCGTAATATAATAGAAATTAATTATACCCGTAATATAATAGAAATTGATTATACCCTAATATAGTATAAATTTATTATACTCGTAATATAATAGAAATTAACTATACTCGTAATATAATAGAAATTAATTATACTCGTAAGATAATATAAATTAATTATACTCATAAGATGATATAAATTTATTATACTTGTAATATAATAGAAATTAATTATACTCGTAATATAATAGAAATTAATTATACTCGTAATATAATAGAAATTAATTATACTCATAATATAATAAGAATTAATTATACTCGTAATATAATGAAAATTAATTATACAGTATATGAGGTTATCCTTTAACGTAAAATGTTTCATTCATATATATTTCTTTAGCTTTTGATTAACTATTTAACTCTTAGTTTTTGGATTTTACTCAACCTTTTAGAAATTGAATTTGTTTTAATACTTACATGTGTTCGATATCTGGACTGAGATCTCGCTGGTGCGTTGATAAGTTGTATAGAACGCCAGTCGGGAATTCAATGCCATCAAGGTTCCTGAGAAGATATATTTGTATATACATATATCTACAGTATATATATATACATATATATATATATATATATATATATATATATATGTGTGTATATATATATATATATATATGTATATATATATATATATATATATGTATGTATATGTACATACATATATAAATATATACTATGAGATTATATACTATGAGATTTTAAGGATATACATGTTTCTAAAATCTTTAAATCCATTTATGAATTAGCTGAAGAAACTCTTGGTAAAGTTAAAGACCATGGTACAATTACCAACGGAATAAACTAACAAACAATAAATTAAAATATCTGCATCCTGTTCTGATATTAAAGACTTATTTGTGATTAAGATTTTAGGAATACATTAAAAAATTATTTAATGTATTTGTGGATATACTTTTTGAAAATATCCATAAATCACTCAAATTACATAGAAATTCTATATACTGATAAATAAAATCTTAATTTACTGTTGATAAAATATGAGGATATAAAAGTCTTTAAAAATATTTCATAAACCTGAGCGAGCAATCAAAAAATAATGTATTTGTGAATATTCTTTTAAAATATCCATAAAACTAAAATTACATAGAAATTCAATATACTAATAAAAAAAGAAATTACTTCTTAATTTGCTGTTGATAAAATATATGGATATAAAAGTCTTAATGGGTATTTTATAAACCTGAACGGATTATTAAAAAAATATATATTTGTGAATATTTTTTAAAATATCCATAAAAATAAAATTACACAGAAATTCTATAAATTGATGAAAAAAAAATAACTTCTTAATTTACTATTGATAACATATAAGTACCTAAAAGTCTTCGAAGGTATTTCATAAACCTGACTTGACAATTAAAAAAAAAAATATGAATGATAACATTTAAGGACATAAAAGACTTAAAGTATATTTAAATAAACCTGAGTGGTCAATTATCTAAAAACATAATATTTTTCTAAATGATATACTTACAGAGACATCAGACTAGGTAGACTTTTTATTGTCATATCCCCAACTGTCATAAGTGGATTATCTTGAAGATTTCTGCGAGAGAGAAATAAAAAAGAACAATACTTTTTGATATACGTAATTCTTTCCTGATAGGATCTACTATGCGATTCAGGGCCTCTGTAACACAGTTTTTTCGCAATAATTTTTTATCTATGAATTTCATAAAAATAACGCTTCTTCAGAATGCACATTATATCTACACATAAATTTTGACTATATTCTGCATTACTTAGGCTGAATAAATTTGGTACTTATAATGTAAAAGTGACGTTTTTTGAAGACGGGCCAACTTATTCAGAGAAAAGGTTTCGAACGCACTCGTTACGTAACTTATGACGGCATTTCTTCCCTCTTTCTCGATCGATGATTGGCTATACGTAACGAAGGCTATGCCTCTGCCAACAATGACACAAAAGTTTAAATAAAAGCAAAGCAGTACACCTTTATGAACTCTGAAACCTCTCCACTGATAATTGTCATAATGAAAAAAACAACAAAATATGTTAATAAATACAAAAACACTTCAATTATTAGTGTAACTCCCAAAATAAGTTTCCTAAGAAATTACAGTCTACTTTATAGGTCACAATCAGATTGACAAGGTATAGGGAATAGTTGGTAATTTTGAAAAACGTAGTAGACAAGCTTGATTTGATAACTGCTATATCCAATGTCAAGCAATTTTTATTTAGTGTCTATCTACCTACCTATTTACTGTAATAGAAAAAAAATAATAGCCGATACCGTATTTTGGCTTTAAACCTTCACCAATAATTATCGTCAGAATGATGACTTCATGCGGCTCCACCCACTTTAGCCTCGTTATAATTCAGGATAACACTGAAGGCTATCATGGGCATTGTTGGATCAGAAAATTTAAATTCTGGCTATAAAAACTCATTTCTCGAGTAGTTGTAAGAAGTGCTAAATGATCCTCAAGGATCCCAGCAGTTGGCCTAAACGTTTAATTCATGTATACTACTGTTGCGGCACTACTGCTACAGTAGTATTACTATGCTAGCACAGATACCCCACCCACATTTATGTATCGTTCCGCCATTCATAAAGTCTTTGTCATATTTTTTTCACTGTGCAATAAGCCATGGCCTCCTCAGAAATTAAGTTTAACATTAGATGATAGGTTATTTCATCAAGCTGACAAATTATGGTAACTGGGTATGTTATTGCCGATGTTGAAGCTAAAGATAAAGTATGGTATCATTCCTTCATTGCTTTATCATCTTTACTACTATTTGTTTTGCTACATGTAGTAATTATTTTAAAGGATACATGAATTATGTTCACTTTACTTCTATAAATTCCCATTAGATGTACAAATAAAACTCCTAAAACTATTCATGATTTATTCACAAAATGCAGTCATGCCCAAAACATAGCCAAAACGGTCGTACGGCCTAAGAAGAAGAAAAAAATGATATCGGATGATCCGTTGGTCTGATGGAGAGTTTAGCACAAAATTCTTATTTTAACAAAAATAGTTATATAAAGACTGTTTACATACAATCTCTCTCTTTCTCTCTCTCTCTCTTGGTGGCATAGTGAATAGTTAATGGAAATGTTCAAAAGCCTGAATGACATTACAAGTATTATAATCATGTTACGCCAAATACAAATCAGACCATAAACATTGGATTTAAACTAGAAACTGAAAAATTACCTATTCAGGCTATAGTAAATATGGCCACGGGCTTTCTCTTGACTGTATAAAGTTGCAAGTCGTAAGACAAATGCAGTTTTGCAACCACGGGGCAATTCCAAATCCTGTTAGCCATTCTTGACTGTTATGGGTTTCAGAGCCGATGGAACAAGGTGAATGGGTGTCTGGTGGATGGGCGGGGCAAAATTTTGTCAAAAGGTGTTTACATTGCTTACGTAATGAATGTTTTCGACTCTTGGCTCGTTATCACTGGCCATGGCGTCGGCTACATCATTTTTACTCTATAAAAATTAAAACTATCGGGTTTAGGTTATAGATAATGCTGACAAAATTTGTGTGTGGTTGTAAAATATACATATGTCAACTTTCAGCTACATCCGATGCATTGATAAGGAGCAAAGTCCAAAAAACCGTGTTACAGAGGCCCTGAATATCATAGTAGGTTATTGTTATTATTATTGTTACTAATATTATTATTATTATTACTATTATTATTATTAGTAGTAGTAGTAGTAGTAGTAGTAGTAGTAGTAGTAGTGGTAGTAGTAGTAGTAGTAGTAGTAGTAGTATCATTGTTATTATTATCATTATTATTATTATTATTATTATTATTATTATTAATATTGTTGTTGTTGTAATTGCTGTTGTTGTTGTTGTTTTTTATGTTATTATTATTATTATTATTATTATTATTATTATTATTATTATCATTAGCTAAGCTACAACCCTAGTTGGGAAAGCAAGATGCTATAAGCCCAAGGGCTCCATCAGGGAAAAATAGCCCACTGAGGAAAGGAAATAAGCAAATAAATAAACGATATGGGAAATAATGAACAATCAAAGTAAAATATTCTAAAAACAGTAGCAACATCAAAACAGATATTTCATATATAAAATATTAAAAGACTTATGTCGACCTTTTCAACATGCAAACATTTGCTGCAAGTTTGAACTTTTGAAGTTTATTATTATTATTATTATTATTATTATTATTATTATCATTATTATTATTATTATTATCATTATTATTATTATTATTATTATTATTATTATTAGCCAAGCTAGAACCTTAGTTGGAAAAGCAAGATGATATAAACCCAAGGGCTCCAATAAGGAAAAATAGCCCAGTGAGGAAAGGAAATAAGGAAATAAATAAATGATGAGAATAAATTAACAATATATAATTCTAAAAACAGTAACAGCGTCAAAACAGATATGTCATATATAAACTATTAACAATGTCAAAATCAGATATGTCATATATAAACTATAAAAAGTCTCATATCAGCCTGGTTAACATAAAAATATTTGCTCCACCTTTGAACTTTTGAAGTTCTACTGATTTAACTACCCGATTGGGAAGATCATTCCACAACGTGGTCACAGCTGGAATAAAACTTCTAGAATACTGTGTAGTATTGAGCCTCATGATAGAGAAGTCCTGACTATTAGAATCAACTTAGTATTACGAACACGATAGAACTTTACTGATTTAACTACCCGATTAGGAAGATCATTCCACAACGTGGTCACAGCTGGAATAAAACTTCTAGAATACTGTGTAGTATTGAGCCTCATGATAGAGAAGTCCTGACTATTAGAATCAACTTAGTATTACGAACACGATAGAACTTTACTGATTTAACTACCCGATTAGGAAGATCATTCCACAACGTGGTCACAGCTGGAATAAAACTTCTAGAATACTGTGTAGTATTGAGCCTCATGATAGAGAAGTCCTGACTATTAGAATCAACTTAGTATTACGAACACGATAGAACTTTACTGATTTAACTACCCGATTAGGAAGATCATTCCACAACGTGGTCACAGCTGGAATAAAACTTCTAGAATACTGTGTAGTATTGAGCCTCATGATAGAGAAGTCCTGACTATTAGAATCAACTTAGTATTACGAACAGGATGGAATTTTACTGATTTAACTACCCGATTGGGAAGATCATTCCACAACGCGGTTCACAG
>NC_090740.1:116719625-116724625 GCF_036898095.1 Palaemon carinicauda | reverse complement strand
CATGTCCAAGAATCTTGGCAAGGACGAACCTGCTATCCTTACCTCGAACCTCAAAGACATGTCTATTGCTTTCTGTGCTATAAGTGGGGCATTCAGTCAATGAGCTCAGGTATAGATTATCTGGAATATTTATATATCCAGTTAGTAAAGCTGTCTAAACACGTGTGAAAGCAAAATAAAGAACAGAAACGATTAGGTAAATCATATCGAGCAGTAATGTCAACAAATTCTGGTGCAGTTTCAGTAGGACACAAATGAAACTTTCAGTACCAAAATCACTTTTGTTGTGGTTTTCGAAAACGGTTATTCTGTCCATACAGGTATTCTTTGAATAATAAATATTACAGATAATATATGTATGTATGTATGTATGTAAATATATATATATATATATATATATATATATATATATATATATATATATATAATAACACATATATGGCATACACATAAATGTATAAATATATACATTTATGTATATAGATATATATATATATATATATATATATATATATATATATATATATATATGTGTGTGTGTGTGTGTGTGTGTGTGTGTGTACGTGTGTTGTGTGCGTGTGTAGATAGATAGATACACACGCAAACACACACACACACACACACACATATATATATATATATATATATATGTGTGTGTGTGTGTGTGTGTGTATACATATAAGTATGTACATATGTGGTTATGTATATGTATGTATTAAGATGCATAAAAATCTAAATAAAGCATATCTACTTCTACTTTAAAACTGGAAATACGAATAAGTCATAACAAATGTAATTCACTTAGATACTCAACATAAGAGGATATTTCTCCCATGCAGAATAACAATCTAATGAAGGAGATTTATAACTTAACTAATTGACGTAAATAAAATTGTCTACTCACAAGCTCTTCAAACTTTCCAGACCAAGGAAAGCATCATTCGACAAACTGCCAATTCGGTTGTTATTCAGCTCCCTGGAAAAAACAAAAACAACAATTTTAAATGAGTATTTCATCGTTTAATCTTAATTGGGATCTCATCCTAAGATGTGCTTAGCTTAATGTAATTTACCTGGTCATTAAAATTTTTCTTAAAAAAAAAAAATCTCAAATTCTAAAACGATCGAAATTGTGCTTATTGTGGTAGATATAATTCGCTGTTTTATTTAGTTTGTAACATTATGGTAAATATAATTTGCTGTTCTATTTAGTTTTTAACATTATGGTAAATATAATTTGCTGCTCTATTTAGTTTTTAACATTATGGTAAATATAATTTGCTGTTTTATCTAGTCTTTAACATTATGGTAAATATAATTTGCTCTTCTATTTAGTTTTTAACATAATGGTAGATATAATTTGCTGTTCTATTTAGTTTTTAACATTATGGTAAATATAATTTGCTGTTTTATCTAGTTTTTAACATTATGGTAAATATAATTTGCTGTTTTATCTAGTCTTTAACATTATGGTAAATATAATTTGCTCTTCTATTTAGTTTTTAACATAATGGTAGATATAATTTGCTGTTCTATTTAGTTTTTAACATTATGGTAAATATAATTTGCTGTTTTATCTAGTTTTTAACATTATGGTAAATATAATTTGCTGTTTTATTTAGTTTGTAACATTATGGTTAATATAATTTGCTGCTCTATTTAGTTTTTAACATTATGGTAAATATAATTTGCTGTTCTATTTAGTTTTTAACATAATGGTATATATAATTTGCTGTTCTATTTAGTTTTTAACATTTTGGTTAATATGATTTGCTGTTCTATGTACTCCATAAATTATTTAGGTTTTGAAATAGAATAATTTTCTCCGAGATGTTTTCTAACCGAGGTATATTACTCTCACTAATACTTAACTTTCTTATTTACTCCCTACTATTCTCCTTTCACATATCTTCCTTATCAGCTAAAATAGGACTGGAGTGACATATTTTCTCTTCAAATCAGTCTGTCTCTCTGTCTGTTTGACTGGGTATTAGCTTTCTTCCTCTGTGTTAATACGGTGAAGTAAGATATTTAGTCTTCAAATCAATCCGTCTACTTGTCAGTTTGACTAAGTGTTAGCTTTCTTTATTTGTGTTAATACGGTGAAGTAAGATATTTAGTCTTCAAATCAGTCCGTCTACTTGTCAGTTTGACTAAGTGTTAGCTTTCTTTATTTGTGTTAATACGGTGAAGTAAGATATTTAGTCTTCAAATCAGTCCGTCTACCTGTCAGTTTGACTAAGTGTTAGCTTTCTTTATTTGTGTTAATACGGTGAAGTAAGATATTTAGTCTTCAAATCAATCCGTCTACTTGTCAGTTTGACTAAGTGTTAGCTTTCTTTATTTGTGTTAATACGGTGAAGTAAGATATTTAGTCTTCAAATCAATCCGTCTACCTGTCAGTTTGACTAAGTGTTAGCTTTCTTTATTTGTGTTAATACGGTGAAGTAAGATATTTAGTCTTCAAATCAGTCCGTCTACTTGTCAGTTTGACTAAGTGTTAGCTTTCTTTATTTGTGTTAATACGGTGAAGTAAGATATTTAGTCTTCAAATCAGTCCGTCTACTTGTCAGTTTGACTAAGTGTTAGCTTTCTTTATTTGTGTTAATACGGTGAAGTAAGATATTTAGTCTTCAAATCAGTCCGTCTACCTGTCAGTTTGACTAAGTGTTAGCTTTCTTTATTTGTGTTAATACGGTGAAGTAAGATATTTAGTCTTCAAATCAATCCGTCTACTTGTCAGTTTGACTAAGTGTTAGCTTTCTTTATTTGTGTTAATACGGTGAAGTAAGATATTTAGTCTTCAAATCAGTCCGTCTACTTGTCAGTTTGACTAAGTGTTAGCTTTCTTTATTTGTGTTAATACGGTGAAGTAAGATATTTAGTCTTCAAATTAGTCCGTCTACTTGTCAGTTTGACTAAGTGTTAGCTTTCTTTATTTGTGTTAATACGGTGAAGTAAGATATTTAGTCTTCAAATCAATCCGTCTACCTGTCAGTTTGACTAAGTGTTAGCTTTCTTTATTTGTGTTAATACGGTGAAGTAAGATATTTAGTCTTCAAATCAATCCGTCTACCTGTCAGTTTGACTAAGTGTTAGCTTTCTTTATTTGTGTTAATACGGTGAAGTAAGATATTTAGTCTTCAAATCAATCCGTCTACTTGTCAGTTTGACTAAGTGTTAGCTTTCTTTATTTGTGTTAATACGGTGAAGTAAGATATTTAGTCTTCAAATCAATCCGTCTACTTGTCAGTTTGACTAAGTGTTAGCTTTCTTTATTTGTGTTAATACGGTGAAGTAAGATATTTAGTCTTCAAATCAGCCCGTCTACCTGTCAGTTTGACTTGGTGTTAGCTTTCTCTCCCCGTGTTAATACGGTGAAGTAAGCTATTTAGTCTTCAAATCAATACATCTATCTGACTGTTTGACTAGGTATTAGCTTTCTTTCCCTATGTTAATACGGAGAAGTAAGCTATTTAGTCTTCAAATCAGTACATCTATCTGACTATTTGACTGGGTATTAGCTTCCTTTCTCTATGTTAATACGGTGAAGTAAGCTATTTAGTCTTTAATTCAGCTCATCTATCTGACTATTTGACTGGGTGTTACCTTTCTTTCTCTGTGTTAATACGGTGAAGTAAGCTATTTAATCTTCAAATCAGTCCGCCTACCTATCAGTTTGACTGAGTGTTAGCTTTCTTCCTCTGTGTTAATACGGTGAAGTAAGCTATTTAATCTTCAAATCAGTCCGCCTACCTATCAGTTTGACTGAGTGTTAGCTTTCTTCCTCTGTGTTAATACGGTGAAGTAAGCTATTTAATCTTCAAATCAGTCCGCCTACCTATCAGTTTGACTGAGTGTTAGCTTTCTTTCTCTGTGTTAATACGGTGAAACAAGATTTCACTTACAAATCTACTAAGCTGGTTTGATCCCTGAAGGCTCCTGGCTCAATACTAGCAATGAAGTTATCTCGAAGGTATCTGAAAATATTTATGGAGCTCAATAAATAATTATTATACAAATAGAAGATATTTTATAAGTAAATGTTCATGACAAATCATTTTATGGCCATATTTAAGTGATGTTTTAGGTTCAACTGAGGTTGTAGCAATGGTCTTACAGAGAAATTAATCCAGAAAGTCCTTCCAGTGAAGAGATTGTTAGCCTCCGTATGATATTGTTTTCCAGGAATCTGAAAACAGAAGAAAATAAGTCAGTTAATGAATAGAATGTATTACTTGATTTTGATGCGTGTCATTCACTACTTGTCTGCTTAGAGAGAGAGAGAGAGAGAGAGAGAGAGAGAGAGAGAGAGAGAGAGAGAGAGAGAGAGAGAGAGAGAGAGAGAGAGAGAGATGTGTACTAACCAGAAGCTTACGCATTTACTCTTCTGGATATTATTATTATTACTGTTATCATTATTATTATTATCATTAATATTATTATGATTATTATTATTACTTGCTAAGCTACAACCCTAGTTGGAAAAGCACGATGCTATAAGCCCAAGGGCTCCAACAAGGAAAATAGCTCAGTGAGGAAAGGGAACAAGGAAAAATAATATATTTTAAGAAGAGCAACAATATTAAAATAAATATCACTGTTTGGTAATCTCAGTGTTGTCAGGTGTATGAGGACAGAGGAGAATATGTAAAGAATAGGCCAGACTATTCGGTATGTGAGTGTATAGGCAAAGGGAAAATTAACCGTAACCATAGAGAAGGATTCAATGTAGTACTATCTGGCCAGTCAAAAGACCCCATAACTCTCTAGTGATAGTATCTCAACGGGTGGCTGGTGCCCTGGCCAACCTACTACCTATAATTCCATAGAAATAGCGAAATACCATCAGTAGTTCATCACTGACATTTCGAATAATTCATACGATGAAATAGTCATTTATAATCAATAGATCACTCCAATCTGATGGGAGCAATGTACTATGTAAATTGATGGCCGATTGCAAAGGCCCCGAAAAAATATAATTTCTGTATTTTGTT
>NC_090740.1:116714625-116717125 GCF_036898095.1 Palaemon carinicauda | reverse complement strand
GGCCTCGGTTAGATTTTCCCAGTCGTCTCCATCTTGAGCTTTTAAATCAATACTTCTCCATTCATTATCTCCCAATTCACGCTTCAGTGTCAGGCATGTATCATCATCATCTCCTCCTACGCCTATTGACGCAAAGGGCCTCGGTTAGATTTTCCCAGTCGTCTCCATCTTGAGCTTTTAAATCAATACTTCTCCATTCATCATCTCCCACTTCACACTTCATAGTCCTCAGCTATGTAGGTCTGGTTCTTCCAACTCTTCTAGTGCCTTGTGGAGCCTAGTTGAAAATTTACGTCTTCCATTTCCTTGAAGAGTATGCTCAAACCATCTCCATCTAATCTCAACATGATCTTATCCACATATGGCAGTCTAGTAATCTCTCTTATAGTTTCATCTCTAATCCTGTCCTGCCATTTAATCTTCCAATATTCTTCTGAGGGCTTTGTTTTCAAATCTACAAAATCTGTTGAACATTTTTTTAATTGTCTTACCATGACACATATCCATATAGGATCTTATTATGACTAAACTTCATTCCAACACAATATTCTTAACACTCATTTTTATATCTATAACCCTTTGATAATGTATCTTCTTCAAAAAGTGCACAAATATATTATAATACACTATTATATTGTGATAGAATTATTCTTCCGCTTAGTTAATTACTTAATTACTTACAGTTCTTGTAGATTTTCTGCTCTCGGACTGACATTACGTCCCCTCAGGGTCACTAGATTCGAACTCATCCACCTGGAAAGAAAGAAATAGAGAATCAGAGAATCAGAGAATCAGAGAATCAACTCGAGTGAGCATTGTTGCTTTAAGGTGCACAAAAGAATACATGAAGAGTGAACTAAGGGCGTTAGTTTTGAGAATAATAATAATTATTGCATTTCTTAGCTCTGTTAGAATTAAAGTTATTTGTTTTTGCAGAAATATTCTTTAAAAAAAACATTTCATTTTCTTACTTTCTTGTTTACTTCATGAACAATGAAGTAAGGGCTTCAGTTTCGAGAATAATATTATTACTATCCTTTCATTTCTTAGCTCTGTTAGAATGAATGTTATTTGCTTTCGGGGAAATATTCCTTTAAGGGTAATTTACTTCCTTCAAGGAAAATCACTCCTAAATAAAATAATAGATAAATTACGTCTTGTATAGATAAGAAAGTCAATAGGATAATAGAGTGCATTATGCAAAATTGATTTGAGAAGTTTTAAAGTTTACCCGTTGTCTTGAAAAGTTGTAGAAAAATAGCTTAGCTCAATTTAGATTTTTTTTTTTTTTTTTTTTTTTTTAAATGGATGCGTCATAAAGTTATTAAGCGGTTCCAAGGATATATCGGAAAACATCATATTATAGTTCAGAAGTTCAAAATTGCAGTGAAAGATTTTATGTTGATCAGGCTGATATAAATTTCTCCTCATAGTTTATAAATGACAGATCTATTTTATCATAGCTACTGATCTTAAGATTTTTATATCTATTATTTATTACTTCTTATGCAGTTTATTTATTTCCTTATTTCCCATCTTTAATGGCATTTTTTTTTCTTTTGGAGTCTTTGAGCTTATAGCATCCTGTTCATCGAACTAGTGTTGCAGTCTAACTAATAATAATAATAATAATAATAATAATAATAATAATAATAATAATGATAATAATAATAATAATAATAATAATAATAATAATAATAATAATGATAATAATAATAATAATGATCAACAACAACAACAACAACAATAATAATAATAATAATAATAACAATAATAATAATAATAATAGTAATAACAATACAATAATAATAATAATAATAATAGTAATAAAAATAATAACAATAATGATAATAATAATAATAATAATAATAATAATAATAATAATAATAATAATAATAATAATAATAGTAATAATAATAATAATAATAATAATAATAATAATGATAATGATAATGATAATAATAATAGCAACAACAACAACAACAACAACAACAATAATAATAATAATAATAATAATGATAATAATAATAATAATAATAATAATAATAATAATAATAATGATAATAATAATAGCAACAACACCAACAACAACAACAACAATAATAATAATAATAATAATGATAATGATAATGATAATGATAATAATGATGATAATAATAATAATGATGATAATAATAATAATGATAATGATAATAATAATAATAACAATAATAATAATAATAATAATAATAATAATAATAATATCAAATCTGAGACTTTTAAAAGCTTCCAGAAAGTGACGATGTACATATTGCAAATAATTTGTTTTTTCAGTCATTATAACTTCAAATGGACTAAATATATCATTACCAGAATATGTTTACTTTGTTTACAGTTATCCTTAAATTAAGGGGTCGGTTGCCTAATGCGCCCTCTCCACTGGATAAATGACTCATCAACTACAAACATTCTAAATGACATATTTCCTCCAGATGAAGGAAATCACTTGTATAGAAAATTA